>NW_026596091.1:19804249-19812121 GCF_907164565.1 Psammomys obesus | reverse complement strand
TTTCTTTCTTTCTTTCTTTCTTTCTTTCTTTCTTTCTTTCTTTCTTTGAAGAAGAGGCTATCTCATTGTAGATGTCCCCTTCAACTGTCCCTTACAGCCTTTCCCTTTTCTGATGTGTTCCCTGATCCTCATGTGTAGAGGTTACGTTGTAAATAATGTATTGTTTTGGGACAGGCTCTCTGTGGGCAGTTGGTTTCTGCCTTTTGACCAGTTGTGGCTTTCTGTAATGATTTCTGTCTATTGCAAAGAGAGGCATCTTTGAAGAGAGGTGAGAGATCCGCTTGTCAGTGAATATAAGCATAAGCACTCAGAATGAAGTGAAGTTACCCTTTTTCTGGAAAGTGGCAGTAGTATCTTCTCCTCTAGGTTGCATGGCTTCACCATACAAGGGTTTTTGGTTAAGTTTATGGTGTCGGGCATAAATGCCCTTCTATTGTCTGTCTCTTAAGTCCATTTAGCCACTGTTCATTACCACAAGATGTAGGTTCAACTGTTACAACTTTAGGATTATCTTGCAGTTTTGGTCATATATAGATAGATAGGAATGTTGATTTCTCTTCTCCCTTGGCAATTTGCATAGCAGCTTTGCATAATGAGAGCCAGCCCTCAGGGAGCAGGCTTTCAGTTAAGATTTAGAGTGATCTTCCAAGTGCTGTTTCCAAGGTATATGGTATCTTCAGTAATAGGGTCATGACTTCTTTTATTAAAAGGCATGAAGAGCAATGGCAATAGCATTTATTTTTATTTGGCAGGGGGTATCTTGGACTCCTTTGACAAACAATTCCAAAGCAGATACCTCATGACTAACACTGGTGCTTGACTACTGATAATAATTAGACAAAACAAAAGAAAATAAAACAAACAAAAAACCACACACACATTAAAATAATATTTAAAAATATTATTTCTTACTTTTCTTCTGAGAATGTCTAAGTATTTTATCTGATTATCCAATTGGATAACTGTTAAAAGTTTTATGGTGAATAAAAAAATCCATTGCGGAGCCGTGAGGCTGGCGGCCGGCTGAGCGGGTCGTGTTGGCAGCGGCGAGAGGCTGACTGGTGGCGTGGGCGAGACCTCTGCGTCTCCCACCTCGGCGTGAATCCCTGCCCTAGGTGTTTCTTTCCGACTCGTATCCCTCCCTAGCGTGACCGGTAACCGACGGCCTCGGGCGGCTTCGAAGTCGCCATTTTTGGTTGGAGCCTTTGTCGTGCTGTGAGGATGGGACCGCAGTTCCGCATAGATGCCAGCTCTGTGACTCTCACTCGGGAGTTGGCAGCAGAGAACTGAGGGGCTAGGGAGGCTGCTTGTGCCTGTTTGTTACCTTGTACCATAGTTAACAGTTGAGCGAGAGCTCTCTGGGAGGTACTGGTTGAATCCCTCGCCTGCAGTGTGTCACGTACGTGGAGGAAACCTGTGTGAAATTTACCAAGATTCAACCTAACAGATGCAGGGTCTCAACCTGAACTGCGAATTCTCCCTCGAAAGGCCAGGCCTGGTCCTGTCCATAACCATTAAACCGTAAGCCCTGAACTTTGAGTGCTTTTCTTGGGTTTGGATTTCCCTATTCCAAATGGAAGTAAGCAACACGTGGTGCCAGCGTCTGACAGGGCTCTCCGTAAAAATGGAGAACCCACAAATAAATGTGTATGAATCCGAAAAAAAAAAAATCCATACGTAAAAGGATACAGACTATATAAAAAACATCTAAACACAATCTACAACATTCTGTGTAACTCAGCCCATCTCCGATCATTACCAGCCCAGAAAGTCAGTCAAATACAGTCTACTATTGGCAAGCCTGATTTGCCACCCGTAGTCAAGTCATTATTTCTGGTAACAGTATATGATTTTGCCCATAATAGTTGTCTAAGTCCTTGGCCTGACTGTCTTCATGATATTTTCCCTCCCCTTTCAACTTAAGGTCCTTCAAGAAAACAGCAGATATAAACCCCTATCCTGTCACTATTAAGCAAATGTTTCTCTTTTTGCCTCTCTAACCCTTTCTCATCCTTCTGCTTGCGCTTCAGTCTGTGCCAAAATGCAAGTGATAGTGACTGTTTCTATTGCTGTGACAAAATCTACATAAAAACTATTGGCTTGTTTGTAAATAAACTTTTCAGGTGAAATAGCCACATACTGTATGAATTCCCTAAGACCAGCAACTATTTCTGTTTGCTTCCAATAACTGAGTGTATTTTCAACTATGCAACAGCTGAATACTTTTTTTACAGTGCAAACATCATCTTATGTAATGTTTATGCACTTGTGGAGATCATAAAGATAGCATATGATATTTTCCAAAATGAGCAATAAATGAGTTGTGTGGACATGTTCAGCTTGGCACAAAGTGAAGATGTACCTATCATTCCTCATAAAGACAGAAAGTTCACTGCAATATTTTATTTCCACAATCCTAGGTACAAATATAATTGTAATTTTTAAATGTCATGCTCACATTTGATTCACTGGGAATAAAAATCTCTGCAAAGTGAAATATGCAAACTTAAATACATTCATATTTTTCACTAAGTTTGGTTCAAAAATAACATTGAGTCATTCATTCATCTCTCTTCCTCTCTCTCACACACACACAACAAATTAAAAAGAATTTTCATAGGTCAAGCTTGATGGTTCATGCTTAGCAGGTAGGGGGCAGAGTCAAGAATATCTGGAGTTCCAAGACACCCTGAGATTCACAGTAGTCCCTGTACAAACAGAACAGATGCGGAGAATATTCATTTATAGAGTGCATGTCTGGACTAAGACCATTGATTTAATCAGTAAAACAAACACATACAAAGACACACACATTTGTAATTTAAATGTTGGAAGTGTACATAGCTTAACACATTTAAGGAAAAATTATATCTTTAGATTTTGTCACTAAAAGGATTTAAATTACTTTTTATCATTTAGGTTTCAAATCCAGTGTTCAGTTTGGCTGATATATAACAGAAGTATGAACAAATACTAATAAATTAGTTTCATAAAATAGGTTACACCTCAGATAAATGGATAAAGATTGAATATGCATTTTACTTATTCAATATTAATATTATATCAGTCTCAACTCATATATTTAAAAACATATCCAATATTTATATCTGAGACAGGCCTTTGTATTAATTAACTGGGGTTCATTTAAAACTGTTCTCCTTTTATTAAAATATATATTATTCCCATATAATACATTCTGATTACAATTTTCCCTCCTTCTACTCCTCCCAGTACCTTCTCAGCTCCTCTTCCATCCAAATCCACTTCCTTTCTATCCCTCATCAAATAATAGGCAGCTAGACGTCGTGGTATACCCTTTTACTCACAGACTCGGGGAAGCAGAGGCAGGTGGTGAGTTTGAGGCCAGCCTGGTCTTCAAAGTGATCCCAGGACAGCCAAGACTACACAGAGAAGTCCTGTCTCAAACAACAACAACAAAACATAACAAAATAAAATATAATAAGATAAAACAGAAGCATTGACTTTGGACAGCGCAAACCAAATGAAGAGCACCAAGAGAAGAAATAAGAACCAGCAACCCACTCATTTCCACATTCGGGAGTCTCATAAAAACAGGAAATTGAAAACTGGAGTATATATGTGAAGCACCTATGCTTGCTGCTTCGTTCTCTATGAGTACATATGAGTCAGGATCAATTGATTTAAAGAAGATGAGCATTGAGACAATCTATAGCATTATTGTCTAAGCCTTAATGTAGTAGATAAAGAAAAGGATTTTTAAAATAGTTTTGTTTTTAATAGTTTCAAACTGGAAATAATAAAAAATCCACAAAAGTATCTAAGCAATTGTATCTTTTTCATTGCTTAGAAAAATTTAACTCAGGCTAATATACAGTAGTATTACCTGTCGGTAGGCTGAGAAGAGCACTTAAACTCAAGACACCATGCTTGGGCACAGAACATGTTTAAAACTTATCCATTTCTGTGATTAACATACATGCCACATAGCAACCTATTATTTACTGAATAAGCACACTTCCCCAATCAGTAACTTTAAAAATATTATGTTCATACCAACTTTATTTGTAATAGCCAGAATCTGGAAATAACACAGATATCCCTCAACCAAGATACAGAAATGGAAACAGAAATTGTGGTACATTCACACAATGGAATACTACTCAGCAATTAAAAACAAGGAAATCATGAAATTTGCAGGTAAATGGTGGGAACTAGAAAAGATCATCCTGAATGAGGTATTCCAGAAGCAGAAAAATACACATGACATACACTCACTTATAAGTGGATATTAGACATATAATATAGGATAAACATACGAAAATCTATAGTCCTGAAGAAACTAAACAGCAAGGATGACCCTAGGGAAGATGTTTAATCATCATTCAGAAGGGCAAACCGGATAGGCATCTGAAGTGGGAGAAGACAGGGAACAGGACAAGAGCCTACCACACAGGGCCTCTGAAAGACTCTACCCAGTAAGGTATCAAAGCAGAGGCTGAGACTCATAGCCAAACTTTGGGCAGAGTGCAAGGAATCTTATGGAAGAAGGGGGAGAAAGAAAGACCTGGAAAAGACAGAAGCTCCACAAGGATATCAACAGAGCTAAAAAGTATGGGCCTGCAGAGACTGATGAATCAAACAAGGACCATGCATTTAGAGGACCTATACCCTCTGCTCAGATGTAGCCCATAGGCAGCTCAGTCGCCATGTGGGTTCCGTAGGAAGGAGAGAAGGGGCAGTCTCTGATATGAATTTGGTTGTCTGCTCTTAGATCTCCTCCCCCTGGCAAGGTAGGCTTATTAGGCCACAGAGAAAGAGGATCCAGACAGTCCTGATAGTAAAGTAGGGTTGGAGGATCTCCCCTATCAGTGGACTAGGGGAGAGACATTAGGGGATGAAGAGGGAGGGAGAGTAGGACCAAAAGGAGATAAGGAAGGGGGCTACAGACAGTATACAAAGTGAGCACATTATAATAAATAATGATAATAATAAAAATATAAAAATATTATTTCTTGAGATTTGTTTATTTCCCAATAAGTTCTAACAGTAATGTAGGTGTGAGATCTGTCCTGTCTCATTTTACAAAGACCAAGAAGATTTAAGTAAGTTTATATATGAATAGAGTAAGTGCGTGTATACATCTGCATGCATGTATGTGTTTTATGCACGTAAATATATATTAAACATATTCATGAATTAGACTAAGCATATATTTGACTACATTTGTTTTTCATCTATCCATATACTTGTGAAAGGTGCATGTGCCATAGTGTATGTTTGTGTAAATCAGAGGACAATTTGCAGGAGGTGTTTCACTTCTTCTACCATGAGGGTACTGGGGAGATCCAATTCAGGTAATCAGGTGGGTGGTGAGTTGCTTTTACCTGCTCTACCTTCTTGCTATCCCTCCTCTCAGTATATTTCTGTTTAATGTTTTCTAAACCACAGTAGTTCCCAGGATTTTTGTTTTGTTATATGGAAAACATAACATCCAGGGAGCGTAGCTAGGGCTTCTTTCATGAAGCCAGCATAATTTCTTTCTTATTATGCTCCCTCAAGATAATTTAATTGCATGTGATACTGAAAAATATTTTCTATATTTATTTGCCCCCAGATTTTTTTTTTTTTTTTTTTAGTAAATCCCAATTTGGCAGTACTTGGATCATTGAAAAAGAACACTAGAAGAATTAACTCTTTGCTAATGCTGACATAATGCACCACAGAATGAGTGATTTAAACGAGAGCATACTTGTTCTCACAGCTCTCAATTCTAAAAGTGAAAACTAACAGGTTTGGTTTACACAGAGGACATTCTCCTTCCTGCACAAATGGCCACCTTCTGCATCATCATGTGGTAGTCCTTCTGTCTGTGCTATCGGCGTCCTGGTTTGTTTTTGAAAGGAGTCTAATCACATTGGTTGACACCAAAGCTCATTTTAAACTTACCCCTTTAATAGTCTTCTGAATGCTCTCCCTTTAGAGCTATGGTGTGTGAACCTTTAGCCAGTAGCCCAGATAATAATCCATATTTCGGTCTTTTTTCTCTGTCTCTCTGTAAGTAAAATTTCTCAGAAAATGATCTTCAAAGATAATCATATATGCCATAAAATAACTACTTTTGAACTTTGCACAATACCAAGCATGTTTACATTGGAACAAGGTAACTAGGTTATCATCAATAATCATATGTCAAGTTGAAAGGACTTAATCGATGCATGTCGTAAATTATGTTCCATTGCTCTTGTCCAAGTCATCAAACTGGAATGCATTCTTCATGCTTACCCTCATATTTCCTCAGCATAACACTTTTTTTAATCTGATCAAATAAAGTAATTCAGCAGGGAGTTTCCTCTTTTGATGTGCCTCCCTACTTACATATTAAGTGTACGCATTTTCTCCACTGTCTCTGTTTTAGTTTCTTCATAGGCAATCTGGACATTACTTTCTCTGATAGTTCATTTAACTTTGTAACTATTTTTTGCAGCACACCACTTGAAACTTCTGTGACCTTTTCTTTTAGAGTTTCTTTTGTTGACAAGTCCCTTGATGCTTTATAATTTCCACTGTTGTCTGCGAAGTTAAAAAACAATACCCTTGGCTCCTACTTGTATATAAACGCTATCAGTGGAAAATCCCTTATTCACCAGTACTGTTCCTGCCAGTGAGAAAAGTTACATAGTACTCAAAGACAATGGCACAGAGTGTGCCAGCAATCAGTCCCTCCTTGAACTAAAGAGAAGGAATTCATTTTATGCACAAATCATGGCAGCCTATCACTTTTCCGACTGATACATGTCAAGTTGTTCCAAAGCCCAGATTCTCAAAGGTGTTCACAGGACAATCTCAGCATGCCTCCAGAGACTGAAAGTCTTTTCTAAAATGCCTTAAATGAAAGCAGAATTATAAGGAAGGGATTAGTAGAAACAAATACTTTCTGTCATTGTTTTTTTTTTTTTTTCTAGAGTCAAGATTTCAAAATTGAGCTATTATGAGAGATGTCTAATAATAAGGGACTTCTGGGAATTAATGTTTTATGCCACTGAAATACTCTTTTTCCCATTTTAATAAATTGGTTCTGTGCATTCTGGAAAATTACAAGACAAGTTTATTTTCCTTACTTTAAATACCATCTTCTATGACATTTTTATTCAAATCTTTTTTTTTTTTTTTTTAGGAGCTGTTCTTCAACATCTCTATCAGCTTGAAAAGATAGTATGTAATCAAAATGATTACTCTGAGGAAGGATTTCATTACTTTTATTACAATCTTTCAAGTGCCTCAGAATATATATGGTTAACTTTCTTTTTTTTTTAATTTTATTTTTCTTTTTAGTTACATTTTGTTAACTCTGTGTCCCAGCTGTATCCCGCTCCCTCATTCCCTCCCCAACCCCACACTCCCTCCCTGGTCTCCTCCCTGCCCCTTTCCAAGTCCACTGATAGGGGAGGACCTCCTCCCCTTTCATCTGACCCTGTTTTATCAGGTATCTTCAGGGCTGGCTGCAAAGTCCTCCTCTATGGCCTAACAGACTGCTCCTCCCCTGGGGGGGGGTCAAAGAGCCTGCCCTTGAGATCCTGTTAGAAATAGTCCGTGTTCCCCTTACTTTGGAGAACTACTTGGTTACTGAGCTACCACGGGCCACATCCGAGCAGAAGTTCTAGGTTATATCCATAGATGGTCCTTGGTTGAGTGTCAGTCTCAGAAAAGACCCTGTGCCCAGATATATTTGGTCCTTGTAGAGCTCCTATCCTTTCCATATCATACTAACTTCCCTTCTTTCATATGATTCCCTGCACTCTGCCGAGGGTTTGGTTATGAGTCTTAGTGTCTGCTTTGAAACACTGCTAGGTAGAGTCTTTCAGATGCCTTTTGTGGTAGACTCCTGTCATA
>NW_026596091.1:19785696-19799249 GCF_907164565.1 Psammomys obesus | reverse complement strand
CTGAGAAAGGCGAGTCTGCTGTGCTGAGGAGGAGGGAGGTCTGGGGGAGGGGAGTGCTGAGAGATCAAAGCATCATTTCTCACCTTCCCCAAACAAGTCCCTGGGTGAGGTTTTCACCTCCTGCGATGTTCCCTGTTGTTTAGAAAGTCTCTCCGTTCTTTCCCTGGCTTCAGAAGTTCTTCCACTCATCAACTCAGAACTTTATCTCTTCCACAGCTCGGAAACTGTGTGTGCTAGTCGCCATCTTGGCTCCGCCCCCCTCTGTATCAATTCTTCAATTGAGGGACATGTACCTTGTTTCCATATTCTGGCTATCATGAATAAAACTGCTATGAACACAGTTGAACAAATGTCTTGTTGTATGGTTTAGCATCTTTTGGGTATATGGCCAGGAGTGGTATGGCTGGATCTTGAGGTAGCACTATTGCTATTTTATTTAATAAAGCACCAGACAGATTAATTTCCAAAGTGGTTGTACAAGGTAACATTCCCACCCAATGGAAGAGGGTTCCCCTTTCTCTCCATCCTCTCCAGAAAGCTTCATCCTTTGAGTTTTTGATCTTAGCCATCCTGATGGGTGTAGGTGGAATTTCAGAGACGTTTTGATTTGCATTTCTCTGATGGCTAAGGATGTTGATCATCTCTTTAGGAGTTTCTCTGCCATTCTATACTCCTCTACAGTGAATTCTCTGTTAGCTCCATACCCCATTTTTTAATTGGATTACTTGATTTGTTGCTGTTTAACTTCTTGATTTTTTTATATATACTGGATATTAGCCCTCTGTCAGATAAAGGGTTGGTGAAGATCCTTTCCTAATCTGTAGGCATTCGTTTTGTTTTGATGATGGTGTCCTTTGCTTTATAGAAGCTTTTCAGTTTCATGAGGTCCCATTTATTGATTGTTGCTCCTAGAGCCTGTGCTGTTGGTGTTCTGTTCAGGAAGTTGTCTCTTGTGCCAATGAGTTCCAGGCTCTTCCCCACTTTTTCTTCTAAGCAGTTTAGTGTGTCTGGCTTTATATTGAGGTCTTTGATCCATTTGGACTTTAGTTTTGTGCAGGGTGATAAGTATGGATCTATTTGCATTTTTCTACATGTAGACTTCCAGTTAGACCGGCACCATTTGTTGAAGATGCTCTCTTTTTTCCATTGAAAGGTTTTGGCATATTTGTCAAAAATCAGGTGTCCATAAGTGTGTGGATTTATGTCAGGGTCTTCAATTTGATTCCATTGATCCACAGTGGATTTCTATGCCAGTACAATCCAGTTTTTAGTACTGTTGCTCTATAGTACAGCTTGAGATCAGGGATGGAGATACCTCCAGAGGATCGTTTATTGTAGAGGATTGTTTTAGCAATTCTGGGTTTCTTGTTATTCCATATGAAGTTGAGAATTTTTCTTTCAAGGTCTATAAAAAATTGTGTTGGTAATTTGATGGGAATTGCATTGAATCTGTAGATTGCTTTGGTAAGATGGCCATTTTTACTATATTAATCCTGCCAAGCCATAAGAAACAAAATACTTACAAACTGAATACAAGAACACATCAAAGATATTATCCATTACGACCAAGTAGGCTTCATCCCAGGCAAGCAGCAGTGGTTCAATATAAGGAAATCCATCAATGTAACTCACCATATAAACCAACTGAAGAAGAAAAAACCACATGATCATTTCCTTAGATGCTGAAAAAGCATTCTACAAAATCCAACAAAAATCCAATTCATGTTTAAGGTCTTGGAGAGATCAGGGATACAAGGCACATACCTAAACATAGTAAAGGCAATATACAGCACGCCTGTAGCGAATATCAAACTCAATTGAGAGAAACTTAAATCAATCCCACTTAAATCAGAGACAAGGCAAGGCTGCCCACTCTCTCCATATCTCTTCAGCATAGTTCTTAATTAAAGGAGATCAAGGGAATAGAAATTGGAAAAGAAGAAGTCAAAGTATCACTATTTGCAGATGATATGATAGTATAGCTGAGTGACCCCAAAAATTCTATCAGGGAACTCCTACAATGATAAACACCTTCAGCAAAGTGGCAGGATACAAAATTAACTAAAAAAAAAAATCAGTAGCACTCCTGTATACAAAAGACAAAAGGGCTGAGAAAGAAATTATGGAAACAATACCTTCACGATAGCCACAAAGGACATAAAGTACCTTGCTGTGAACCCAACCAAGCAATTCAAAGACTTGTATGAAAAAAAAATTCCAGTCTCTGAAGAAAGAATTAGAAGATATCAGAAAATGAAAAGATCCAGCTTTTGATTTCATTGATTCTTTGAATTGTTTTCTTTGTTTGTAAAGTATTAATTTCAGCCTTGAGTTTGATTATTTCCAGCAGTCTACTCCTCTTGGGTATATCAGATGGGAGCTAATATAGTATCTGCCATCAAAATGAATAAACCAACACACTCAGAGGCTGAGATGTTTCCCGGGCTTGGTCAGGGAAGTGATAAAAACAGAGTGAGTCTAAGCTGTTTGGCTCCAGTGTCTGGATATAAGCACTTAGTTCACAGATAAATTTCACTCATTTATAACATAGCAACAGCAATTATAGTTGCTTTGGGGTTTTTTACAAAGCTAATGTAAGAAATTACAACTTAGAAAGCTTAGTAGCAGGAACATATAACCAGCAGAAGACCAAGGAAAGGTTAATTCTTATTTTTCAAGTATTAAATTTGAATCCTCCTAAACCCACACATATCGTTTACATAAAATCTCCAAAGAATTGTTTGTTATAATCATCTATTTCACTGAAAATTTTCAAAATCATTTTCCAATTTTAGCGAGTAGAAAAAGAAGTGAGTGAATGACAGATACATTTCCTTACCTGTAATCTTATTATTTTTAATCCACATACTACAAAATGTAGCTACAACTGAAGTGTTTTTCTTCTAGTGTTATGTAAATTGGTATAATGATTTTTATGTTATCTCTTACTTATGCAGAAGCATCCAAAGAATCCTCATCATGCATTTGTGCACACATATTAATACCTGAGTTTACACACTTGAATTGCATGTCCAGACATCAGTTGAAATTAAAATAATGATTATTCTTGGAATATTGCTTCAGTGTGCTTGAAATTTCACATATAATATTTACTCAGGCCACCTGATAACTTCTGACAGGAATATTGTTATTCTGCTTCACAGCTGAGTCTCCTACATGTGGAAAGATTTGAGGAAGACCTCAGTAGCTCAGAATCTTGTCCTATACTTCAGCTAGCTATTGATGATTACCTCAGAGTCTACAATTAGTGATGTCTTATTTTAGGAACTGATATAAAAAACATTTATAATCTGAACGGTTCTTCCATATATATTCAGTTCTTAATACTTAGCAAATAGAAATATTGAAAAGTTATAATATGTAAAAGTAGAGTTTACAAATAAAATATATAATTATAAATTGTTCTGGTTTTATTTTTCTTAGTTTGATAAAAATGCCCTGCCCAAAAGCAACTTAACTTAAAAGAGTTAATTTGGCTTGAATCTTGTTTGCAGTCAATCACTGAGGGGAAGTCATTCAGCTGGTCCCATTAAAACCATACTCATGAATAGAAGCAAACAAATGCATGCTACTGTTTGTTTGTTTGTTTTCTGCCTGCTTCCATCTAGCTCTCCCCTGTGTAGATTAATGACCCTTGACAAGAGAATGATGCTGCCAACAATCCCACAATGAGTTGGGTCTTCCAACATTAATTAAAAATGTTGACAGTCCCCACATATGGACCCACAAGCCAGTCTGAAGGAGGCAATTATTCTACTGTGGATCTCATCTCCTGATTCTGAGTTATGGCAAATTGACCATACTAACTAGCACACACAGATACACGCTCTATGCAATTACTAAGCCCTAACAGGTATTCTGTACTTATAATATCACTTATCATACAGTATTCAAGCATTGTGCTTATTCTGCCAGAATAAAATTTGAAATTTCTTGTTTACTTAATAACTGTTAAATTATTATTTTTATATAATATACTCATATACCTCCTCACTCCTAAACCTCACTCTGAAAGAACCTGTGATGATATATATTAAATGTCTAGGAGGTACCGAGATATGTGAACAAATATGTCTCTACGTGCTTCTCTTAGTCTTTTCTTGGGCAGAAATTAACATTTACATGTTATAACATTGGTGTTTTACCTAAAGCGATTACACATCCATAATTCCTCACATCTACCTGTTGTAGATACGAATATAGGTTTAACCAATCACTGGACTCAAACTGAAACTTTTTTCCCTTCTGGGTCTTGAGCCTTTTTTGTCATGGAAATAAAAATACATTACTAAGTCTCCTCAGTCTCCAATTTACTGTAGATCTTGGTACTTGGCAGCCTCCATGTCCGTGATCCAAATGCTTAAAATGTGCCTTCCTCTCGGTGAAATATAGACTCTACTGTAGCTTGAGCACAAACTCAGTTTCAGTTAGTATTTAGGTTTCAAATTATGACTATATTACTAATTTCTCACCTCCACTCCCAACTCAGGCTGCTGCCTTTAACAGCTAAGAGTACAGAATACTTCAGTATTATACCCCTTGTTTTCTGACATTAGTTAGTTTGTTGGTTCTTGTTTTGTTTTGTTTCCATCTTTTCCAACCTTTTTCTTCTTCCCTTTAAACCCCCTAATACTGGATATGAGAGAGGGGGAAAGGTAGAGAGAAAAGGAAAAAAAATCCCTGAAAAATGTCATGGGTCAGAAAGGAGTGACATTATCATTAGACTATTCGTGATGATTAGGGATTTCAAACTCCTTGGGGTAAGTTTGTTCTTTGAGGTCAAGATATCTAATTTCTCCTTCATGTTGTTTTTTCCTATGAGCACAATTACTTAACAAATTGTACTCTTACTAGGGGACCCACATGAAGATCAAACTGTCCATTATGTATATATGTATAGGGGGCCTCTGCCCAGTTCATATGTGGTCCTTGGTTGGTGTTTCAGTGTTTGCAAGCCCCCATGGCCCCAGGTTAGTTATCTCTATTGGTCTTCTTGTGGAGTTCCTGTTTCCTCCGGGTCCTTCCCACCTTCCTCCCACTCTTCCTTAAGACTCCTTTCTCTCCACTCAGTGTTTGGCTGTGAGTCTCATAATCTCTTTCAATCTGCTGCTGGGTAGAGCCTCCCAAAGGACAGCTATGCTAGGCTCCTATCTACAAGTTATAGCAGAATGTACGTAGTAGTGTTAGGGATTGGCTCTCTCCCATGGTCTGGCCAGGCATTGGTTGCACATTCCCTCAATCTCTGCTCTATCTTACATCTTATAATCAAGGTAAATTTTGGGTCAAAATTTTTGAAGATGGGTTGGTGTTCCCCTCCCTCTAATTCATAGGGAAATTGGTCTGAAATTCTCTTTTATGTTGTTAGATCTTTGTGTGGTTTAGGTATCAGGGTAACTAGGGCCTCATAGAATGAGTTTGGCAATATTCTTTTGTTTCTATTTTGTGGAATATTTGAATGTTGGTATTAGCTCTTCTTTGAAAGTTTGGTAGAATTCTGCGATAAAACCATCGGTCCCTGAGCTTTTTTCAGTTGGGAGACTTTTAATGACTACTTCTCTTTCCTTAGGGGTTATTGGTATATTTACCTGAGCTTGATTTAAAGTTGGTAAGTGATATCTATCAAAAAAAAATCATCCATTTCATTTAGATGTTTGAATTTTGTGGTGTACAGGCTTTAGATTTCTTAGCTTCTTTAGATTTCTTAGGTGTCTTTTGTTATGTTCCCTTTTTCATTTCTAATTTACTTAATTTGGATTCTCTCTCTTCTCTTCTCTCTCTCTCTCTCTCTCTCTCTCTCTGCCTTTTAGTTAGGTTGACTAAAGTTTTGTCTATCTAGTTGATTTTCTCAAGAACCAGCTCTTGGTTTTGTTGATTCCTTGTATTGGTCTCTTTGTCTAAGTTACTGATTTTGGCCCTGAGTTTGATTATTTGCTGCCTTCTACTCCTCTTAGGTGTGCTTGCTTCTTTTTGTTCTAGAGATTTCAGATGGCTGTTAAGTTGCTAGTATGTGAGTTCTCCAATTTCTCTATCAAGGCGCTTAGTGTTATGAATTTTCCTCTTAACAGCATGTTCATTGTGTCCCATAAGTTTGGGTATGCTATGCCTTCATTTTCATTGAATTCTATAAAGTTTTTAATTTATTTCTTTATTTTATCTCTGTCCCAGTGGTCATTGAGTAGAGCGTTTTTCAGTTTCTATGAGTTTGTAGGGTTTCTGTTGTTTCTGTTGCTGTTGAGCTCCAACTTTAATCCATGGGGTCTGAGAAGATACAAGGGGTTATTTCAATCACCTTGTATCTGTTGAGGTTTGCTTTGTATTTGAGGATATGGTCAGTTTTGGAGAAGAATCCGTGTGATGCTGAGAAGAAGGTGTAGTTTTTTTTGTGTGTGTTTGGGAGAAATGTTCTGTAAATATGTTGGGTCTGATTCATGGTGACTGTTACTTTCATTATTTCTCTGTTTACTTTTGGTGTCATTGACCTATCCATTGGTAAGAAATGGGGTGTTGAAGTCACCCACTATTAAAGTTTTGGGTTCAATGTATTATTTAAGCTTTAGTAATGTTTATTGTATGAATGCATTTGAGGCATAGATTTTAGGAATTGAGACATCATCTATGTTAATTTTTCCTTTGATGAGTATGTCATGCCTTTCCTCATCTCTTTTGTTTTTGTTTGTTTGTTTCTTTGTTTGTTTGTTTGAAAGTCTATTTTATTAGATGTTAGAATAATTACTCCTGCTCATTTCCTGGGTCTATTTTCTTGGGATATCTTTTTATAGCCCTTTACTCTGAGCTCATATCTAGCTTTGTTGCTGAAGTGTGCTTCTTGTATGTAGCAGAATAATGGATCCTGTTTTTGTATCCACTCTGTTAGCATCTGTCTTTTTACTGAGAAATTTTGCCCATTGATGTTAGAAGATATTAATGACCAATGATTATTGATTCCTGTAATTTTGATATTGGTGGTGGTACTATGATTGTGTATGCTTCACTTCTTTTGTTTTTGCTCGTGTAATATTATTTATTTATTATATTATCTTCAGTGTAGTTGCCCTAGTTGTATAGGATTTCCTCTTCTAGGATCCTCTATAAGCCTGGGTTAGTGGAAAGATATTGTTTTGTCATGAAATAGTTTATTTTCTCTATCTATGGTGATTGAAAATTTTGCTGAGTATAGTATTTGTGGTTGGCATCTACTGTCTTTTAGAGTCTGCAGGATGTCTTTCCAGGCTCTTCTGGCTTTAAATTATCTGCTGAGAAGTCTGGTATAATTCTAATATTTCTGCATTTATATGCTTATTGAACCTTATTTCTTGAAGATTATAGTATTTTTTTCTTTGCTCAGTACATTTAGTGTTTTCATTATTATGTGGCTGGAGGATTCTTTTGTGGCCCAATCTACTTGGTTTTCTGGAGGCTTCTTGTATATTTATAGGCATCTCTTTCTTTAGATTAAGAAATTTGTTTTTTCTATGATTGTGTTGAGATATTTTCTGGGCCTTGGAGCTAAGAATCTTTTCTTTCTTATATTCTTTTCATTCTTAGGCTTGGTGCCAAATTTCTTAGATATTTTATATTAGAACTTTATGCATTTAGCATCTTCTTTGGCCCATGTATCAATTTCTTCTATTGTATCTTCTATGTCTGAGATTGTTTCTTCCATCTCTTGTAGTCTCTTGATGATGCTTGTGTCTGTAGATCCTATTTTCTTTCATAGGTTTTACATTTCCAGAATTGTCTTAGACTGTGTTTTCTTTATTGCTTCTGTTTCTCTTTGCAGGTACTGAACTGTTTTATTAATTTTCTTCTCCTGTTTGTTTGTATTTTCCTGTATTTCTTTCAGGATTTATTCATTTCCTGTTTAAAGGTCTCTGTCATTGTCATGAGATTAGATTTAAATTTGTTTTCCTGAGATTCAGGTGTGCTAGGATATCCAGGATTTGCTGTATCACCATAGTTGTGTTCTGGTGGTGCTGTGTTGCCCTGAGTTCTGTTGAGTGTGTTCTTATGCTATCCACTAGCCATCTAGTTGTCCCTGGTATTGGCAGGCTTGGAGGTCCCTGGTAGTCCCTCGTGGCTGTCACCTTCAGTAGTCACTGATGTCTGCTTCCTCTCTGCTGGCAGTCTAAAGGCTGCTCTTTCTGAAAGCATAGATTGAGCTGGTATCAGGGGACTGGTGGGCAGTCATGTAACAGACCTCACCTCTGCTGGCAGTCTCCAATGGCTCCTGTCCCTGAGAACACAGACCGAGCCAGGAACTTGTACGTAGAAGGTTCAGAAGCTACCCTCACTTCTGCTGACAGTCTCCAATTGCTGCTTTCTGTGGAACCACAGCTGGAGCCAATCTCCAGGAACTAGCTCACAGAGTGCTGGGTCAGAGTTCACCTATGCTGCCAGTCTCCAATCTATTTCTGTGTTTGTTTGTTTTTTTATAATTTCTGTGTTTTTTTAAAGAAACCAATATTCCAAAATTGTCACTACATCTCCTCCTATTTTCAGTTCTATTTGTAAAATTTCTATGCCTTTACTACTATGTAATTCTTAAGTGAATATAGTACCCAGAAGGAAGAGAAACCATGAAACTCATAGAAACTCAATCCTCTTCTTCACTGAACGGTAGTCATGCAATCATTGAATAGACAATAATTGTGACCTTATTGTACATCAGGCTAAGTGCTTAGTGTGTGAAAACTACGAAGATGCCTTTAAAATACTGAGCATAAACCCCAGTCAAGATATGGTAAGTCGGATCACTCAAAATGATCTTTTCCTATATGTTTGATTTATCTCAAGGCCTGTGGCATTAAGGGCTTTAAGCAGGAATAATTTTCAAAGAATATATAATACCAAACCATGAATAATCTTAAATTAACAATTATCTCAAAAGTCCATATGTAATTATGGCAGTTTAATGACAACCTGTCCTACTAGTTCTTAAATGTCAGCTACTTTTTCAAAGAATGAGGGTCATGAACATATCTATGATAATTATCCACTTCATTTGACAGGATTTTTCTTTAAGATTGTTCATTTGGAGCAGAAGAACAATGCTAACAAAATGTCAAAAGAAGAAGAAAAAAGTACATCCTCAAAACTGTAGAACTAAATAGTTATTCAAATAAGAGTATTGAAATTATACATTAAAAACTGAGAGACATTTAACCCAGGTAAACAAAGGCAGCTCCTAAGGGATAAATAAAAGTTTTTAAAAATCCCACTAACTTTTATTCCAGTCAAGATCATTTATTAATTTTCCAGCTCATCCTAAATGATAGTTTCCTATGAACTCTCCTAATGCAACTCCTTTGCCAGGAATAATTGATTTCATGAGCTCTGTATACAAAGATCCATGAATAAGATTCACTTGCCAGGTATACAGAAACGTCCCTCCCACCAAGAAAAACAAATGGTCCCAGGGGGAGTATCAAAGTCGATAAAGAAAAACAGGCCAAATATTACGTAGATGATGGTGGCTGGCATGGAGCCTGTCTTCTTAGGGTACAATGTGGCTGTGGAAGAAAAGAGGGAGGATTTTAAGATACAATTTTAAGCCCAATCATGCACTTACTCATCTCAAAAACAAAAGAGAGCTGGTTGTTTGGAGGGCAGCTGAAAGCCAATGAAATGGGACAAATTACAGATACTTGAAAAGCTAGAGAAATTAGCAGGCAAAAGGTCATGGGAAGTACACTAGTCAAAAGAATTGAGGCACTGCATTGACTTAGGGCTTGGCTCGGTTGAAACCAGTGAAGCTCAGAGATAGGCTAATGTCAGAACAAACACAGGAAGCCATGTAAAGAAGAGGTAAGGGTGTGGACCCTGGAGCCAGACAGCCTGGGACTGAAAGCTGGCTTCCTCTTGCCACTCAGTACTTGGCTGTGGGACAATCTTCATCCTTTATTTGTGCCTCTATTTCTACACATCTAAGGCAGGAGTGTGTTCACTATAGTTTAGGAAACAAGACTGTAAAACTCTTAAGAGCCATGCTTGGCATGTGGCAAACACCAAATGTCAGCTATTTATCATTTATTAATTTTAAAAGCCATCTGCTAGAGGAGGAGGGAATTTGAATTATTAAAGTGAAGTGAATCTGAAGAAATGGCTCTGAACTGTTATCTGTACACAATAAATCACATTAAGCTGTCAGTGAAAGAACACGGAGTAACCAACAAGGGCTTGCTGTGCCTTGAGTTTTCTCAAAGCGTCCTCACAGCAAACCTGTGAGGCAGGAACTATTATTATCCCTACTCACCGGAGAGAGAACACAGAGATCAAACAAAGTCAGCACAAAAATCCTAGGAGATACAGACATTTGCTCTGAGCCTCCATGAAATACAATAGACACTGTGTTCCATAACAAGTCTCAGGTTTAGTCCTGTATTAGAACCCTGCCCCATGCAAATCAGGACACAAAATGTTTTACACACCTTATTTATTATTATTATTATTATTAACAGTCTGTTTAATTGACACAGATTCATGATAGACGGGGGAGAACAAACTCAGCAGGACACAAAAGAAGAAAAGAAAGTTAGGATGATTGTGGCCTAGATTGTGTGTGGGGAAAGGAGCCTTCTTCCAAATGCAGTGCTAATGTATTCCCAGTTGTGAACCTGTGACCATGACTCTGTGTGCTTCATTAAGACTTCCATGTCTATGATGCACTATTCTTAAGGTGTACCCATTATGCAGCAACAGAATTATCAAATGCATTTATTTACCCATTCCTTGGGGAAGAGAAGCAGGTCCACACCTTCTGCCACATTAACCTTTCCTGTTTTTTGTATTGAGATTTTTTTCTTGTGCCTCCTGTTCATCTCCTGTTCCTTATTGCTTATAAACATTCAAATCTCTACAGCTTTCACTGAAATGTGCAAGTTTTCCCAGGGCTGTGATCCCAGCTGATGTATCACTTGCTTCTTCCCCCCCTTTCTACACTATGCAAGTAACCATCTGCTGTTTTAAACGGCATTGTCGCCGGCACACACTGTCAGAGGTAAGCTAGGAAGACTCAAATCTGTTACCAGCCTGCAGAGGAGAAAAACCTGTTCTAAATTTCTCTAAAGGTTGCCTTTATCCAAAGCCTGACTTATTTCCGTTTGAGGAAGTTAAAATGAAAAGGGCTAGAATTGAAAATCTTTGACAATGCAACTTTAGCCAACCCACTAAGTGATAAAAATGCCTCAAGAGAAGACTTGATCTTTTAGTATGGTCTTCAAATGGCATCAGAAAACTACAGTTCTGGAATTTGGTTGAGATTCTTCTGTAAGTCATTTGTGCTTAGACAAGAGCAGAGAAGCAATTTACGCTTACAATTACAGCCAGGGGCAATTCTTGATGTTTCATGGGGATCTATGTTGGATTTTACCTGTTAAGCTCATTCCTGTTGCTCTAGAGCAGATTCTACTTTATAGTCTCTCTAAAAAGCCAAAGGTAGCCATCTGGCCTTATTAAATGGTTTAATCTGAAATCTTAAAGATGAAAACTGCAGAGATCAGGGAGGCTGTAGGGGTCTGACCTAGGTCCATGAGTATGGCTCAGATGCTTGTCCTTCATGTGGAAATCCTAACAAGTGGAACAGCAGCTGTCCCTGACCCTTTTGCCTATTTGTGGGACCCTTTTCCTCTTACTAGATTGCCTTTTCCAGCCTTGATGTGATGGGATATGACTGGTCTTACTTGTTATGCAGTGTTTGGTTGAAATCCCTGGGAGGCCTGCTCTTCTCTGAGGGAAGAAGGGGGGATATAGCTGGGGAAGAGGAAAGGCTAGCTGGGGGCTGGGGTAGAGGCTCGGGGGAAAGGAAGAGTGAGGAAACTGCAGTCAAGATATAATATATGAGACAAAAATAAAAATGTATTTCATAAAAAGAAAAAAAAAAACCCTTTATATTGTTTAAGCCTCCCAACCAAAACCATCCCGGCAGGAGTAGGCAAGACAGTAGATACAACACAGATGCTTATGACTTTCCCTTTGACCATCAGACTATTGCAATAGTAGACCTCAAGAAATTAGACTCTCCCCCAGCAATCTCATGCCAGACAAGGAAAAGCTGCAGCCTGTTGCCAGCCAGATGGGGAACTCATTTGGTGGAAAACATTTATAGTTGGTTAGATAACCTCCTAGGAGAGACTAGAGCTGAGACAATGACATAAGCAATAAAAAAAAAATGTCTATTTGTATTTCAGAGAAAAAAAATGAAAGCTGCTCTTCATAGTGTTTTAAGATGTCTGGATGGGGAGCCTGCTCTTAACCAGCTGAGGACAACTGGATGCTAGCAAAAAGATGGCCCATCTTAGAAGCCTTGAGTACATCTGATCATAACCTCATCATTGAAACTGTAACTCAGATGTTAAGTAGGGCTATCATACATTGTAGTTTGTTATGTAGAAAAATATTTAGAAACTTAGGATCAAACATATGTTACCAAAGATTAGATAAGGGATTTTCTTTGTAGGTGTTCAATACATATGATGAGTCATTCCTATGAGTAGTTAAAGGGGATAGGCTATTCATGGAGATAACCTAGAACCCTGTTCAAAGGAAGCCCATTGGCTGCTCAGTTTCCAAGTGGATTTCCTAGTAAGGGGCATAGGGGTTGTCTCTGCCATGAACTCAGTGGCTGGCTGTTAGATTACTTCCCCCTGAGGGGATAGCAGCCAATCTGATGAGACCTGACAGGCTAGGGTCAGATGGAAGGGGAGGAGGACCTCTGCTATGAGTGGACTAGGGGAGGGGCATGGGAAGAAATGAGGGAGGGGGCTGCAGCAGGGATACAAAGTGAATAAATTGTAGTAAATAAATAAGTAAATAAAATTAAATTGAAGAAAAGGGAATAGAACAGTCAGTCATCCACCTTTCATATATATTCTCCTATTAAGTCAACATTTGACAAGAAAAATAATTGTCCTGGAGCACCATCCAGTACTCAAAGTCAATTTCTGGATTATTCCCCTTCTGTAGATTAGACACTGAAAGGTTTCGGGAAATGGGGTGTTACTGGGTATATCAACTACACTTAGAACAGCCCCATACCAGGTGTAGTTGCCTAGCACAAACTGAACTGTGTGTGTGTGTGTGCCTGCATGTGTGTGCATGCACACATTTTGCTTGGTTTTCTTATTTTGATTTTTGTTTTTTTAAGAAAGAGGGTGAGGAAGACAGAGAGATAGCATCGAGTTAGTTGAGTGCATTGGGAACTGGGAGGATATTTGAGGGTTTGGGAAGGGAAAAGAATATGATCAAATATATTGTTTAAAAGATTTAAATAAGAGAAGGGGCGGAGCCAAGATGGCGACTAGCACACACAGTTTCCGAGCTGTGGAAGAGATAAAGTTCTGAGTTGATGAGTGGAAGAACTTCTGAAGCCAGGGAAAGAACGGAGAGACTTTCTAAACAACAGGGAACATCGCAGGAGGTGAAAACCTCACCCAGGGACTTGTTTGGGGAAGGTGAGAAATGATCCTTTGATCTCTCAGCACTCCCCTCCCCCCAGACCTCCCTCCTCCTCAGCACAGCAGACTCGCCTTTCTCAG
>NW_026596091.1:19778478-19785296 GCF_907164565.1 Psammomys obesus | reverse complement strand
CCCCCAGACCTCCCTCCTCCTCAGCACAGCAGACTCGCCTTTCTCAGCGCAGACCTAACTGCCTGGGGCCTGCAGCCACTGAGGCGGAGCCCCAAGCCCTTTATCTGCAAAGGCCAGCAGTACTGTGTCTCGGAGCCCCAGATTCGCGTGGTGGCTGCACCATCCTCCCAGGACGTGAGTCTGCTAGACGCCATACTAGCTCCGCAGGAGCGCCATCACTGACGGTACGGCCCGCCCAATCCCACAGTGACAGAGAATACGCTATATACTCACCAAAACCAGACAGAAACGCCATACAAGCTAGACACACCAGGCGCTGGGCCTCCAAAGCTTGGAGAGCACAGTGAAGAGACCCCAGGACTTCCCAGAAAGCATCTGGACTAGCAACCCAGTCTCCAGTTACAGCAGGACTTTCTAACCTGGCGGCGGAGCAGCACTGAGCTGGCGGGGCACATCAGCCCTCCAGTTTAAGACTAACCAGGGCCAAACCAGAGAACAGAGAGCCCAGATACCCCGATCTCTGCCAAGTGACCTGCCTGTAAGTGAGTGCACCCTTGAGAATCTGCAGCTCCACTGATCCTGGGTCCTTCTAAAACAGAAGCCAGGCATCGAACCCCCTCCCACCCATATACCCACTTTGGGAAACAGAGGGGCACTTGGGACATTGAAGTTCCTGCTCTGTGGGTCTAATTGAGGAGTTAAGGCAGTTAATGCCAGAAATTGCGCTGCGATCATCACTAGCGCCTGTGACATATACATTGCAGAGCCCCTCCCACACACTCAAGGGTTCAACATTAGCCATCATTCTGTCCCTCGAGAAACATGCCCACACCCACTTACACACACACACACTTGCATTTGCCTCTGTTTGTGCCTGCGTACTTTCCTCCCACAGGTACAGCTAGTCCTCAGCACACACTAAGGACACGGGACCTCTCTCAACTTCCTGAAGAATTCTCCAGACTCGAGAGAGAGACAGTACCAGTCTGATCGGCAGAATCCAAAAACAAACAGGGAAGGTCTCAGATAAGCCAATGGCCAGGGGTAGGCGAAAGAACACTTCCAACATAAATCAGGACATCATGACTTCACCAGCAAACCCCAAAATCGATGGATACTCCAATTCACCAGAAGCACAGGAAAATGACCTTAAAGCCATGCTTGCTCAATTATTTGAGGCTCATAAGGAGGAAATGAACTAATCTTTCAAAGAGTTGGCCAGTCAATTGGAGGTAAAGAAAGAAGAAATAGACAAAACCCTTAAAGAAACACAGGCAAACATAGCCAAACTAACAGAGGCACAAGTAGAGAAAAAATTAGTGGCATACAAAAAGGAAATGAATAAAGAAATAGAGTCCATCGTAGAGAGACAGGAATCCAAATTCAAACACATGAAAGAAATGGTGCAAGGCATGAAAACAGAATTAGAATCAATAAAGAAAACACAAAATGAGAAAACTCTTGAGCTGGAGAACTTGGAGAAAAGATCAGGAACCACAAAAGTAAACATCACCAACAGAATACAAGAGATGGAAGAGAGAATCTCTGGAGCTGAAGACACACTTGGAGAAATTGATACTTCTCTCAAAGAAAAAGTAAAATCAGAAAAATTCCAATCACAAAATATCCAAGAAATCAAGGATGCTATGAAAAGACAAAATCTAAGAATAATAGGAATTGATGAAAAAGAAGACTCCAGGCTCCAAGGTCCAGAAAATATTTTCAAGAAAATCATAGAAGAAAAATTTCCCAACTTAAAGAAAGAGATGTCCATAAATATACAAGAGGCCTACAGAACACCAAATAGACTAGACCAGAAAAGAAACACATCACCTCACATCATAGTCAAAACACTAAATCTACAGAACAAAGAAAAGATACTAAAAGCAGCAAGGGAAAAAGGCCAAGTAACATATGGAGGTAGACCTATCAGAATCACACCAGACTTCTCATCAGAAACTATGAAAGCCAGAAGGGCCTGGGCAAGCATCATGGAGACTCTAAGAGATCACAAATGTCAACCCAGACTACTATACCCTGCAAAGCTTTCAATCAACATAGATGGAGAAAACAAAATATTCCATGACAAAACTAAATTTGCGCAATATCTATACAGAAAACCAACCCTACAGAAGATACTAGAAGGAAAACTCCAATCCAACGAAAACGAATTCACCCAAGAAAACAGGGCATACAGATAATATCCCAACAAAAATGAAAAGAAAACAAGCAATGAAACAAGGTAAGATCATTGACTCCATTAAAAAAGGAACTAACATGCATTGGTCAATATTATCTATCAATCTTAATGGACTCAACTCACCAATGAAAAGACACAGGCTAACAGAATGGTCACGGAAACAGGACCCAACATTCTGTTGCATCCAAGAAACACACCTATGCAACAAAGATAAACACTACCTCAGAGTAAAGGGCTGGAAAAATGTTTTTCAAGCAAATGGTTCCAGAAAACAAGCTGGAGTAGCCATCCTAATATCTAATAAAATAGACTTTCATCCGAAGTTAATCAAAAAAGATAAGGAGGGCCACTTATATTCTCATCAAAGGAAAAATCCAATAAGAGGACATCACAATTTTGAATATCTATGCCCCAAATACAAGAGCATCTACATTTGTAAATGAAACAATATTAAAGCTTAAATCATACATTGATCCTAATACCTTAATAGTGGGAGACTTCAACACCCCACTCTCATCAAGGGACAGATCAACCAGACAGACACCAAATAGGGAAATAAAAGCACTCACAGAATCCCTAAATCAAATGGACCTAATAGACGTTTACAGATCTTTTCACCCAAACTCAAAGGAGTACACCTTCTTTTCAGCACCACATGGAACCTTCTCCAAAATAGACCATATAGTTGGTCATAAAGCAAGCCTCAACAGATACAAAAGGATTGAAATAATCCCTTGTATACTATCTGACCACCATGGAGTAAAGCTGGACATCAACAACAACAGAAACAACAAAAAGCCGATGCGCACATGGAAACTGAACAACTTACTACTCAATGACAGCTGGGTCAAGGTAGAAATAAAGAAAGAAATTAAAGACTTTCTAGAATTCAATGAAAATGAAGGCACAACATACCCAAATTTATGGGACACATTGAAAGCAGTGCTCAGAGGAAAATTTATAGCACTAAGTGCCTACAAGAAGAAATCTGTAACATTATATACAAACAACTTAATGGCCCAACTGAAAAACCTAGAAAAAAAAGAAGCAGATACACCCAAGAGGAGCAGATGGCTGGAAATAATCAAACTAAGGGCAGAAATCAATCAATTAGAAACAAATAAAATTATCCAAAGAATCAATGAAACAAAAAGCTGGTTCTTTGAGAAAATCAACAAGATAGACAAACCCTTAGCCAAACTAACTAAAAAGCAGAGAGAAACTATCCAAATCAGCAAAATCAGAAAGGAAAATGGGGACATAACTACAGACACTGAGGAAATCCAAACGATTATTAGGTCATACTACAAAAGCCTATATGGCACAAAATTTGAAAATCTAAATGAAATGGATAACTTTCTTGACAGATTCCATCTACCAAAATTAAGTCAAGATCAGGTAGAAAGACTGAATAGCCCTATATCTCCCAAGGAAATTGAAGCAGTCATTAACAGTCTCCCCTCCAAAAAAAGCCCTGGACCAGATGGCTTCAGTGCAGAATTCTACAAAACCTTCAAAGAAATACTAACACCAATTCTCCTCAAACTATTCCACAAAATAGAAATAGAAGGAACACTACCAAACTCATTCTATGAAGCCATAGTCACCTTGATACCTAAACCACACAAAGATCCAACAAAAAAAGAGAACTTCAGACCTATCTCTCTTATTAACATTGATGCAAAAATACTCAATAAAATACTTGCAAACTGAATCCAAGAACACATCAAAGATATCATCCACCATGACCAAGTAGGCGTCATCCCAGGAATGCAAGGGTGGTTCAACATACGGAAATCCATCAATGTAATCCACCACATAAACAAAATGAAGGAGAAAAACCACATGATCATCTCCTTAAATGCTGAAAAAGCATTTGACAAAGTCCAACACCCATTTATGTTTAAAGTCTTAGAGAGATCAGGGATACAAGGCACATACCTAAAGATAGTAAAGGCAATATACAGCAAGCCTATAGCCAACATCAGACTCAATGGAGAGAAACTTAAATAAATCCCACTGAAATCAGGGACAAGACAAGGCTGCCCACTCTCTCCATATCTCTTCAACATTGTACTTGAAGTCCTAGCCAGAGCAATAAGACAACTAAAGGAGATCAAGGGGATACAAATCGGAAAAGAAAAGGTCAAAGTGTCACTATTTGCAGATGATATGATAGTATACATGAGCGAACCCAAAGATTCAACCAGAGAACTTCTTCAGCTGATAAACACCTTCAGCAAAGTGGCAGGATACAAAATCAACTCAAAAAATTCAGAAGCCCTCTTGTATACCAAAGACAAAACGGCTGAGAAAGAAATTAGGGAAACAACACCCTTCACAATAGCCACTAATAACATAAAGTGCCTTGGTGTGACTCTAACCAAGCAAGTGAAAGACCTGTTTGAGAAAAACTTCAAGTCTTTGAAGAAAGAAATTGAAGAAGATCTCAGAAGATGGAAAGATCTCCCGTGCTCATGGATTGGTAAGGATTAACATTGTGAAAATGACCATCCTGCCAAAAGCAATCTACAGATTCAATGCAATTTCCATCAAAATACCAACTCAATTATTTACAGACCTTGAAAAAAAGATTCTCAGCTTCATATGGAGAAACAAAAAACCCAGAATCTCCAAAACGATCCTGTACAACAACAGATCATCTGGAGGTATCTCCATTCCCGATCTCAAGCTGTACTACAGGGCAACAGTAATAAAAACTGCATGGTATTGGCATAGAAACAGAAAGGAGGATCAATGGAATCGCATAGAAGACCCAGAAATAAACCCACACACCTATGAATACTCAATATTTGACAAAGAAGCCAAATCCATTCAATGAAAAAAAGACAGCATCTTCAACAAATGGTGCTGGACCAACTGGATGTCTACATGCAGAAAAATGAAAATAGATCCATATTTATCACCCTGCACAAAACTAAAGTCCAAGTGGATCAAGGACCTCAACATAAAACCAGATACTCTAAATCAGTTGGAAAAAAAAGTGGGGAACAGCCTAGAACTCATTGGCACAGGAGACAACTTCCTGAACAGAACACCAACAGCACAGGCTCTAAGACCAACAATCAATAAATGGGACCTCATGAAACTGAAAAGCTTCTATAAAGCAAAAGACACTGTCATCAAAACAAATAGACAGCCTACAGATTGGGAAAGAATCTTCACCAACCCTTTATCTGACAGAGGGCTAATATCCAGTATATATAAAGAACTAAAGAAGCAGAAAAGCAACAAACCAAGTAATCCACTTAAAAAATGGGGAACAGAGCTAAACAGAGAATTCTCGAAAGAGGAACATCGAATGGCAGAGAAACACTTAAAGAAATGCTCAACCTCATTAGCCATTAGGGAAATGCAAATCAAAACGACCCTGAGATTTCACCTTACACCCATCAGAATGGCCAAGATGAAAAACTCAAGTGATAGCACATGCTGGAGAGGTTGTGGAGAAAAGGGAACCCTCCTCCATTGCTGGTGGGAATGTAAACTGGTTCAACCACTTTGGAAGTCAATCTGGCGCTTTCTCAGACAACTAGGAGTAGTGCTACCTCAAGACCCAGCTATACCACTCCTAGGTATATACCCAAAATTTGCTCACATACACAACAAGGACATTTATTCAACCATGTTCGTAGCAGCTTTATTTGTAATAGCCAGAACTTGGAAACAACCCAGATGTCCATCAACGGAGGAATGGATACAGAAATTGTGGTATTTTTACACAATGGAATACTACTCAGCAATCAAAAAGGAGGAAATCATGAAATTTGCAGGCAAGTGGTGGGATCTAGAAAAGATCATTCTGAGTGAAGTATCCCAGAAGGAGAAAGACAAACTTGGTATATACTCGCTTATATAGACCTACAAGATATGATAAACATAATGAAATCTAGACACCTAAAGAAGATAATCAAGAAAGTGGACACAGGCAAAGGTGATTAATCCTCATTTAGAAAGACAAATGGGATGTGCATTGAACTTATGACAGGAGTCTACCACAAAAGGCATCTGAAAGACTCTACCTAGCAGTGTTTCAAAGCAGACACTAAGACTCATAACCAAACCCTCGGCAGAGTGCAGGGAATCATATGAAAGAAGGGAAGTTAGTATGATATGGAAAGGATAGGAGCTCTACAAGGACCAAACATATCTGGGCACAGGGTCTTTTCTGAGACTGACACTCAACCAAGGACCATCTATGGATATAACCTAGAACTTCTGCTCGGATGTGGCCCGTGGTAGCTCAGTAACCAAGTAGTTCTCCAAAGTAAGGGGAACATGGACTATTTCTAACAGGATCTCAAGGGCAGGCTATTTGACCCCCCCCCCCAGGGGAGGAGCAGTCTGTTAGGCCACAGAGGAGGACTTTGCAGCCAGCCCTGAAGATACCTGATAAAACAGGGTCAGATGAAAGGGGAGGAGTTCCTCCCCTATCAGTGGACTTGGAAAGGGGCAGGGAGGAGACCAGGGAGGGAGTGTGGGGTTGGGGAGGGAATGAGGGAGCGGGATACAGCTGGGACACAGAGTTAACAAAATGTAACTAAAAAGAAAAATAAATAAATAAATAAATAAATAAATAAATAAATAAATAAATAAA
>NW_026596091.1:19772120-19778468 GCF_907164565.1 Psammomys obesus | reverse complement strand
AAATAAATAAATAAATAAATAAATAAATAAATAAATAAATAAATAAATAAAAGAACAGAAAAAAAAGAAATCAAAAAGAAAAAAAAAAGAATTGATACAGAAATTGCGGTACATATGCACAATGGAATATTACTCAGCTATTAAAAACAAACAAATCATGAAATTTGCAGGCAAATTGTGGGAACTAGAAAAAAATTCATCCTGAGTGAAGTATCCCAGAAGCAAAAAGACACACATGGTATATATTCACTTATAAGTAGATATTAGCCATACAATATAGGAAAAGTACACTACATTCTACAGTCCTAAGGAAGCTAAACGACAAGGAGGACCCTAGGAAAGAGGCTGACACCTCTCTTTGAAAGGCAAACAGGATAGACATAGGAAGTAGGAGACGACAAGGAACAGGACAGGAGCCTTCCACATGTGCCTCTGAAAGACTACCCATCAGGGTTTCGAAGGAGTTACTGAGACTCATAGTCAAACTTTGGGCAGAGTGCAGGAAACCTTATGGAAGAAGAGGGAGATAGAAAGACCTGGAGAGGACAGGAACTCCACAAGGTGACCATCAGAACCAAAAAGAAAAAAAAAAAAAAAAACTGGACTCAGGGGGACCTGCGGAGACAGATACTCTAATCAAAGACAAAACATGGAGAGGACCTAGAACTCCTGCTCAGAGGAAACCCATAGGCTGCTCAGTCTCCAAGTGGGTTCCCTAGTAAGGGGAGTACCGGCTGTCGCTGATAGGAACTAAGCGGCTGGCTCTTTGATCCCTTTCCCCTGGAGGGTGCAGCCTTCCCAGGCCACAGAGGAAGATGATGCATCCAGCCCTGGTGAGATCTTATAGGCTAAGGTCAAATAGAAGGGGTCCTCCCCTACTATTTGGGCTACAGAAGAGGCATAGGAGAAGAGGGAGGGTGCGTTGGACTGGTAGGAGACGAGGGAGAGGGCTACAGCTTGGATACAAAGTTAATAAATTGTAATAAACAAATTAATAAATTTTAAAATGATATAAGAATGGAATCATATTTTATTCTTCATTGAGGCCTTGAAATAAAAAAGGTTTCAAAGAGATTTTCGTTTTCTTTCTTTCTTTCTTTCTTTCTTTCTTTCTTTCTTTCTTTCTTTCTTTCTTCTTTCCTTCTTTCTTTCTAACATGCGACCTTTAAAAATAAGATTTGTTTAGTTTTTTTAATACTTTTTATTATTTTATATTAATCACTGGTTATCTACTTTGTATCCCAGCCATAGCCCCCCCCCCTCCCCCCTTCCCCCCCCCCCCCCCCCCCCTCCCTCATCTCCTCCCTGCCCCTTTCCAAATCCACTGATAGGGGAGCTCCTTCTCCCCTTCCATCTGACCCTAGCTTATCAGGTATCTTCAGGATTGTAGACTTTACCTAGCAGTGTATCAAAGCAGATGCTGAGACTCTTAACCAAACCTTCTGCACAGTGCAGGGAATCATATGAAAGAAGGGGGAGTTAATATGACCTGGAGAGGACAGAAGCTCCACAAAGACCAAATATATCAGGGCACAAGGTTCTTCTATAAGACTGTTTCTCCAACCAAGGATCATGTATGGATATAACCTAGAACCCCTGCTCATTTGTAGCCCATGGTAGCTCAGTATCCAAGTGGTTATACTAGAAAGGGGAACAGGGACTATTTCTGATATGAACTTAATGGCTAGCTCTTTGACACCCCCACCCCTGAGGGAGGAACAAACTTGCTAGGCCACAGAGGATTTGTTTAGTTTTTAAGTACACAGGTTTCTGCCAGCATGTATGACTATAGGCCACAAGAGTGCACCAGATCTCATATAGATGATTATGAGCCACCATGTGGTTGCTGAGAGTTGAACTTAGGACCACTGGAAGAATAGCCAGTGCTCTTAACCTCTGAGACCTTAGGTCCTTCAATGAGGTTTTCTAATAAGATAAACTTTCTTTCTCTCTCTGAGATGAAATATCTGTAAAAGCCTATTAACAATTTCATACCAATTAAAGATATTTTGAAGTATTGTAAATTTCAGAGCCACTATAGTTTGAAATGCTGGATGGTTAATTTCTTATGAGATGATTACCAGAGCCTTCTCCTTATTAAATACTGTAATGAAGTTATTTGAGAAGAAAACATCTAACTCTAGGGTTAATTAAATAAATATCAAAGGGGCCACCCATCTGAAAAGAATTTTAAATGCCCCAGAAATTATCATAATACATGTTTATGATTTAATAAGGAATCATTGGCTCATCCCTAATTACAGAATAGAGTGTTAAATTTTCAGAAGAGGGACCTCACACAGCTTTTACAGCTCAAAAGAGGTCAGTGAAAAGATTCAGTTTGGGAAGTTAGTCTAATTGTAGTCACCCCATGTAACAACTCTGGATGAAAATTTCACTTGCTTCTAAGTTGTCTATCTCTGAAAGGACAAAAAATGAAATCCCCATTCTTGAGCTGTTCTTTTTCTTAGCAATAACAAATACCGCAATATTTTATTTAATTAAAAATGCCTAGAAATTTCTCCTTAACACTGGTTCCCTTCCACAAGGGCAGTAAATTGGTTTTCTAGTGCTTGTTCTTCTTTGTCCTTGCCATGTCACCTCTCATCAACTTCTCACAGTCACCAATACTACACATGTTATCGTCATCGGGTTTTGTTTGTAAATCCATGTTCTATTCAGTTACACATCTATCAAATTCTGGATGTAAAAGGACAATATGATCTCATCACTTCATCTATAAAAATCTCAATATACGCTTGTCACATACCTCTCAAAAGGGAAGATAAATTCGGAGGTGGAGAGTGCTAATGTTTTCAAGCCATCTAACCAGCTCTCAATATTTTCAAATTTTTAAGGGTGAGGTTTTTTAAGGCAGTGGATGCTGAGTCAAGCATATGTTGCAGGTAATCCTAAATCTCCATCTTTGACATCTCTCAACATTTGCTATTGTTCTGTGCAGTATCCTTTGATGAAGAGCTCCATTATACATACTATCCCCCTTAGCTCAACTAAATACTTTGTTCCTATAGGTTATTCTCAAATGGTTATTAGTCATAATTCAAAAGCATATAGAAATTCTTTGCCATCATTCATGGAAAGACCTTATGATGGTTATTATGAATCTGCTTTACCTTTAGGATCCTATACATAGTTTCTACAATTCTTTGCAACTCATTTTTCCTCAGGGTATATGAAAATTAACAGTCAAGGCACGCCAGGAATTAACACCTGGCTCCAGACTGGACAGAGAAAAGTACCATTATTACTTTCCTTCCTTGGCCACTGTAATTTTGCTAATGAAACTTAAGACTTCATTAGATATTTTTTGGCCATCACATCACAGAGTTGGCATATGTGGAACTGTAAAGAAAACTTTATCCACCTACTTATTTTTTTCCGCATAAAATGGAGGTGTTTCTTTTCCTTCACCCTATACTTGTCAAATTAATTTCAGAATCTAAATGTACTAATTCAATATAGCATTCATTTCTACCTATTAATTAGAGTCATTTAAAACAGCATATACAATTGAAACTATAGACTTCCAACTCTTGTCATTGTTTTTCTGTGATATTTTCAAATATAAAAGAATGTTTTTTATTCTTGAAAAGAACACAGCAGTAAGCAGACCAAAACTGCCATAATACCTCTACTTTGTAAGTCAATTAAAAACATTTAATTAATTACTACATAAAAATAATCTTAAAAAATAAATAGCAAGAATAAATTAAAAACTTATCTATTAGGAGTAGAAACTACCAAAAGCCGAACTTTAAAAAAAAATTACTCTTTATTAACATTCCTCTTCCCTATTAAGCTTCCATCAGTCTGCAAGACCAGAAACTACAACTCAGAAAACACATTTTTAGCATCATCTGCAGTGATTCAATTCCAAATGCTCTTTTGTCTCCAACATGTACTTTCAATCTAATCCAGAGAAGACAGCTTCTCCTGGACCACCCATTTCCTCTGCTCCCATCTTACAGACCCCAATCTAAGACTTCAAAGTAGATGGAGGTACCATCCAGCTTCTCTTATGAGTAATCATTCATTTTCTCATGAATCAGCAAAAGAGGGAAGCAGCTTTTGCTTTTTATAGATTTTGGCAGACACTCCCTTCACTCTGATAAGAATTTTTGGAAGATGGCACAGTTAGCTTTGAGGAATGTTTATATAACTAACTTTACACGTCAGAGGAAAACCGCTAGTGCTCACTGTAGGGTTTTTCTCATGGGAAAAGCATGACTTTCTTGATGCCTGCTTGCATTTTTTATTTTTTGAATGTTAATGTAAACATTCTTCCTAGCAGCCAATTGTTCTCATATGTTTTTGATGTCTGATAGACTTATTTTATTTACATGCTTCTGAAGAGATTATGATCAGTTTCAAATGGGTTGGGTCGCTCTAAGAAGGGAAATTGCTTAACTAGTTCTTGATCTGTCTGTGTATATGCATTTAAAGTGTGATGTAATTTACAATGGGATAACTGATACAGTTGATCAAAAATTATTCTTTAAGAATTTCATATGAATATACAGTAAAAGATGATCACACCCACCCTTTATTTACCCTGTCTAAGCCTCCCTGGATCTCCCTCAAATATTTTCCCTCAAACTTCATGTGTTCTAGTCCAACATGGGCACGGGTTCTGGGTCACCCACTGGAGGATAGTCAACCTTCGAGTTGCTATACTACCAAAGAAGAATGATTTTTCTTTCTGCTGCAGCACTCAACTTCCAATAGCTCCTCAGCTAGTGGTTGGCCCTCTTGGAATCCTTCCCTCTCCACTCAATGATTTTAGTTTACTTGATCTTGTGCTGGTCGTGTGTAGACAGTTACAGCTGATTTCATGAATCATGACTAGAAGTCATGCTTGGCATTTCACGGTACTACTCCCAGTTCTTTAGTGCTCTTACATCCTTTCTTCTTCTCCTTTTTCTTGTTCATCATCATCATCTTCTTCTTTTTAATTTTTATATTCCCAGATCTTTGACTCAGGGCTTTATAGAGATGTCCCATTTTAGACTGATCACTCAGTCATTTATTTTCAGCCCTTTGATCAGTTACAAGTCTCTGTATTTACTGCTGCCCACTGCAAAAGGCAATTTCTCTGATCAAGGCTGATAGTATACCAGGACTAGAGCAATAACCTCAGTACTTAGAAGGCAATTTGACAACATGAATATTTAGCAAAAGAATGATAATAGGTTCCACCCTAAAGCATGTTACCTCCTTATGTAATTTTAAGATTTACTGTTCTCTTTCTGTTAACATTGCTATTTCTTTATTGAATAAGACAATAGTTTTCTTCATCAATCACATATCATAGAAAATATTTCCATAATTCATTTTCATATCTCAAATAATATTTTATAAATCCCAACTTTTTATCTACATTGTAACTTGCTCCTTTTTTTTTCACTTCTTATTCCATGTGTGAAGTGTGCATTTGGACTTTTTTTCTTTTTTAATCTGTTCCCATCAGAACATATTAAACCCATGTTCTAAACAGCTATCTTCCAGAATGCTTTCTTGTGACTCCTCTCTGAACTTAATTGCTTTTTTGTTTGCTTTCTAATGCATGAAGATGTTCAGTATGTACTTTTCTATACCAAACTTATGCATACGTAGGTGATATAGTAGTTTTGATTATTTCACAGTCTTTTAAAAATATGTAAAAACCTCTCACTGGATAGAAGCTGTCGTAATCTCAAAAGATTCTTTCACCAGAACCTCTTCAGGGCCCGTCTTCAAAGTACAACTTCATAGAAAATGATAGAAGTTTCTGATGCTTTCCAGGTTTCCATCCTCCTTAAAGAGAAAACTCCACCTTCCAACAGTCAGACTAGACTTGGGGAATCACAGCCTGGAGGAAATTCACTCTTAATCATGAAAACATTGACTATAATGCATTTCCTCAGTCAACCATATGCATATCCCTGTCTCCGTGATGTGCAAGGATTTCTCAGGTTTAACTCAATACAGCTTTGACCTGTAATAATTTGTGTGTTTTGAAATTAAATTAATTTATTTATTCACTTTACATCCCAATTGCAGCCCGCTCCCTCCTCTCCATTTCCACTCTCCTATTCTCCTAAGAAAAAGCTAGCCCTCTTATACCAACTAGTGGAGACTCCTAGCAGCAGGGAACATAGAGACTGAAATATGCGTTTTTTACTGTGTCAGACTGGGAAGTTGAGTATTGCAGTCCAGTCTCCTTCGATATTTGACTGATGAATCCTCCTTCCCCTTCACTTTGCAGCTGTAGCTGTATAGCACTTAAACTCGGGAATCTTTCTTAGAAAGTTATATATATATATATATATATATATATATATATATATA
>NW_026596091.1:19715235-19772020 GCF_907164565.1 Psammomys obesus | reverse complement strand
TATATATATATATATATATATATATATATATATATATATATATAAAACTAATATATATATATATTAGTTTTGATTTAACATAAGACAAAAGGTGAAACAAAATCACTCGAGATTGTTCTAAATTTACAGTCTACACAACCACAATCTGAATAATAAGAATCTACTGTCATCCATACTAGCTGTTGCCATCAGAAAATTATCTAGCATCTTAGTATGAGTCATTATTGTGTTTATATCACCAACTTGGGCACTATTCTGGATTCCTAATATGTATTGATGCTCAGTACTTATGGTGCTAGTGGGTTTCACCAAGCAATTTGAATGGAAAGAATAAATACTATTACATAATTATTTTCACAAAGTATAATTGCTAATTATCCAGCAACGAAAGTTGTATCTATTAAAATCATTATGGCTCTATTATGTGGGGAATGTTTGGGTTTAATTTTCATTATTTTCTGCTTGTTTTTGAAACTTCCTGAGGTAAAATTCTTGCTTTAAGCACTTCCTTTAACACACCACACAGACCTTAACACATTGCATAAAAATGTATTTCAGAAAATTGTGTTTGATTAGGTCCAGTGACAAGACAGTTATTTTGAAGATAACAGAGATCTATTTTTGTTGTATTATAGTTGTACACTTAAATATTCATTAAAATATTTGGCCAATTTGCATTTAGAAATATGTATTTCAGTCAACATTAGTCACTAAAAAAATTCTCTGCTAATATTGTACACTTCTAATAAAAACTGGCAAGTCTTGTTGCTTTAAAAAATGTTCATGAGTAAACTATTTCATTTCTCAGTTATTTATTTTTCAAAAATATCATAGTAATTGATATAATAAATGTTTGGTTTGGATGAATTCTAATAAAAATAGTTCATGTATAAATAAAATGATGACAGCTACCCAGCACCTGCTGCCTTTAGGCAAACCTTCACAGAAGATTGGAAACAATACATATCTAGAGAGTAGAAGTGTAAAATCATTTTGCTTGGCAAGGTTGCCCATCTTTATATTCTTGATGTACAGATATCTGCGTGAATACTCCAAACAATCTTTATTCATTGGGTATGTGATAAAAATCTCTTATATTCTTTCCCAAAGAGCTTATTCCCATGTCTCCCTTCACACTGAACAGAAGTTTTTAAATAGGTAAAGTCATCACTCATATTATTGGTATGTTCCAGAAGTTATATTTCACTGATTAATGAGAAAGCAAATAAGGTGCTTTTATTAGTTAAAAAAAAAACATATGGCAATCAAATTTTCAAAATGTTGAGATTAGTTTTATCTTAATTTTACATTTTCTTCATAGAAGAAATGAATGCTATTTTATATGATTGGAACATTTTTATTTGAACTACTCTCATGTTAACTTCTGTTCTTACAGAGAGGTAAAATCTACAGAAAATTAAAGTCATATAACCATGTAGGATCAGCAAAACCCCAGCAGGCCTGTCTACGAAAAGAGCAACTGAACATTCCTACACCTTACACAACTTTTCCAGACAGAGCATCTGAGTTGGGAATATGATCTTGATATTTTATCTTTTCTTAGTAACCAAGCTCAATTTATAAAAACAACATCATTTAAATACGGGACTATGGTGTTAAGGTCTAAACCTTTGATTTATCATTGATTTCGACCCTAGCTCTGTAACATAGTCATTGTACTTAGGGAAGGATCTTAGTACTTTCCAATTCAGTGACTTCTCTGAGCTCAATGAAAATCAAAGCTTACTCATCCTTTCATGGTTCTCTGACTACTAAAGGCAAATGTCTTGATTTAAAAATCAAGCCCAATTTTGAACAAAACTTGAAATTACTTCCATAGTTCATGCAAAGAAATTTGTAATATCTTTGTTCAACTGTCCAGACCCGAATTCATTGTGTTGTTGTTTTATGGAGTTCTTAAATTTTTGCTTGGGTGTCAAATGAAACTGCGAATGAGGAGTGGGAGGGCCTCAAACATTTTCTTTGACATGTGCCAATGGATCCCACATATCCTTATCAAATCTCATCATAATTCTACTTGCTTGAGATGATGGGAGTGTCGGCATAGCCACTTAGAGCCACATGTAACTCAAATACAGAGAATGATACATTCCTTTCTAAATAATTTTTATATTTTACTTTTCATATATGTTTGATTATTTGAGAGTGTGTGAATGTGCATACATATTTAGACTGGAGGAAAATCTTGGGTGTCATCCTCAGGAACCTAATACCTTAAAGACAAGTCCTTTTCATGTTCTTGTGCTCTCTAGTTAGGTTAGACTGAATGCCCAGATAGCTCTTGAGTTCCTCCATTCTGTATCTCCAGAATACACAAACTACTGTACTGTGCTTTTTATTTTTACATTGGCAACAGGGATCAAATTCATGATTTTTTTTTTTTTACTTGAAAGGCAGTCTTCACAGTCTGAATCAATCTTCCATCCTCAAGGAACAGCTCAGGCTGACTCCCAGCTCTTGATTTTCCTACCTTATCCTATTCAACATGTGCCTACTAGTGAGTACATTTAAACACACACACACACATGCAAAATTAAAATATATCAAAGATTAGAAAAACAGAAAGCATTACTTAAATTTTTGGAGATCAAGAATGATTATAACCTATTTTTGAGAAGGAGTTAAAAGTTCCTTGACTTCTGAGAAAATGGAGATAAAGAAAGTATGGGATATTGTTCAGAAAAATTTGCTTCTTTATTTATGGTTATATTCTATCTATCATGTGTATCTATCTATCTATCTATCTATCTATCTATCTATCTATCTCTCATCATCATTTATATCTACCTATAATCTGTCTTTCTATCATTTATCTGTAATCTATCATCTATCTATTTATCATGCATATACCATTATCTATATGTTTATCTATCATCTATACAATCTCTTGGAAGTAAGCATCAAACTCAATACCTTGTAAGGCTCAAAATCTGTAGCATCACTGTGAAACACCTTCAGTTCCTGTTTATTGCAAACAATATTTTGCTCTATAGATTATGCTAGTGCTGAATAAAATACGTAGTGCAGGATGTGCTCAAATTTGTAATTTTTCTTTATCTCAAAAATTCTGGTAGTGTAAGCAAGCACCAGAATATTCAGCTGGGCTAAATAGGTGAACGATATACTAGATATTCAGAAGACTCATTTGATAGGTGCAGGAAAGACAGTGAGAGGAAGTGAAGCTCCAGGAGAGAAATGTTGGATGGACAGCATATAGAGAAAAAAGCAAATTTCCGAGATGAATCCTCTATGGTAAGCAAGATGTAAAAGACCAGCTGTCTAAACCATATTATAATTATTGGACCATCTAGTCTGAAATTTTGACACCAACCTGGTGTCTCCCTAAATAAGATCTCATAGCGATTTCTAAGGCTTTTTAAATAAAAGTGAGGAAATTTGTTGCTTCTTGGAGTAGAACTTTGTGTTTGTTTTCACAATCAACTCCTTGATGTTTCTCATTTCCCACTAAGATTTTCCTTCTATCTTAGATTCTCTTATTTGAATAGACCATGCACTTTTGTAAATGGCTTAATGATGTTATACTAAGAAATTAATATAGCACACAATATTTTTTTTCTAAATTAAGGAGAGCACTAAGATATATGGAATGATTATCCCTTCATTTGACATCACTCCATTGGCTTACTGAATTACTTTCCAAACAAATCTCAATAGTTTTCTTTTTCAATGAGTAAGTTTCTTGAAATAAAAACCTGCCATTGTAAAATTAGCATTTTGTTGGACTGTTGATTGAATTTGATGTCATGAATTTTATTACACTGAGTCTCCCTTTTTATGCTTTCAAAACGTCTTGCTAAGTGTGAGTCACCCCTATTAACAACAAAGTATACTATGACAGAAAGCTAGCCAGTAGATTTCCTCTTTCACCTGCCATCCACTCTGTGTCAAGCTGGTTTCACTTTTTAACCATTTCATTACACTGACACATTTCCAATTCTCAGTAGAGTGACAAGAACAACCTGAAAAATGCTGGACATAAATTCATTGATTGCTACGCATGCTCCTTACCTGAGTCAATTAGTCTGTCCACCATGATTCCCTGTTGAGTTGTGTGTTGCGTTGTGTGGTGTGATGAACATGTTTCTCACTAATGCTATCTTCTAAAGGGTGTTTCCACATTTGTTCAATCCTCCACAATACTTCTCACACTGATCCTTTGATCTAGTAGTTTTCTTGACTTATTCTAACCAGAAACTTGAGTAGGAATGCTTCTGAAGTGAGAAATTGTGGTATATTTTGGGAAATCTCATGAAATGTTACCTCACTGACAAACAGCCTAACATACTTTTATGTCCCTCAAGATTCAATATTCAAGTCATTTATTCTGAGAGCTGATTCACATGCTACTAATCATAAGGTTGTTTTTGGTCAAATAATATATTTTTGCAGGTGTCAATGGACAGATATTGAATGATGAAAATACATTAACATAGTACTTGTCTTTAAAACATTCACTAACTAATGACAGAAATATTTCAATAGATAACACAATATGGTAATGGGTGGTAATGAAGTTGAATGAAACATGAAAGCACTCCAAACTGTGCAGGTTGGAGATCTTAGTCTTAAAACAGTCATGTTGTTCTAACATTATTGTTATCTACATAAAGGTTTGTGTAGCATTTTGTATAACTCTCTTCATTATAAAGAACACTGTGTTTGGAGGCAAGCATTTTATCATTCCAGTCTTAGCCAACTGACATGAAACTGCCACCCACATCTGCATTTATTAGCTTATTCATGTATATACTTTGTGTGTGTGTACCTGGGCTCGGCAATGTATAGTCAGAACATTCCTAGGCATGACTCAGAATGCTGATCAACAATCCACTGAGTCTCTACTTCTCCCAATCCTGGGGTATATTGCCCCACATACATTATTCAGATCAAAGAATTAGCAGATCAACCCACTGTGCTATACATGAGAAAGCAGGCTCTGACCTGTTTAGACTTATCTATGGCTCCTTCTCAAAGGAAAACTTATTTTCCAAAGTCAGATCTTCATTCTTTCATAAAGATGGGAAAAAAAATAAAAAGAAGAAGCTGTAGGAAACTTCCTCTGTGGTACCTGACACTGTGTGTGAAGTTTTCATTCACCAACAGTGAAGAGAATTACTAAGACTAACTATCGAGGGCATTGGTTCATGATTGAATTTGCTTGCAATTGATTAAGCTCATAGATTGTCCATGGAAAATGAGTATAGCACTAAAACAACTGCCCCCAAACAAATTCTACTCCTTACATCTTGCTAAATGTCCTTTACCATCCATATAGCCCATCATGATTTTTACAGTTTTCATTCTTGCCTATTAACTTTTTTGGACACCGAAAGAAACCAATTTCTTTTATTACTTTTATGTATAATGAAGACTGCTTAAGGAAAACTTTTAAACTACTCCCAAGTACAACCCTGATGCTTATAAGGTAGTCAAAAAGCCAACCAATTTTATTGGTACATTTTAAAACCAAATGAAGGAATTAAATGTGCATATTCTTATGTTAGAAACTATACGGCCGTATTCTCCCCAGGTTCTGTAAAGGCCTTTCATCCATCAAACTACAAAATTAAAAGACCTTCTGTAATGAAACAAGCTCCTTTTATGTTTTATGTACTAGATTGATTTATAACTCCTTATTGAGATGAAGGTGCTCAAATTATCCCCCACCCAGGTTCTTTTCAAGTTAAAAATGAACTAAGTGAGTTTGCCTTTGGTGTTTTATAATGTCAATGAAACTTAAAGAGCTTTGAACAAGTAGGACTGCCTAGACACGAGGAACTTCATCACTTTGTTTGGTTTCTATACAGTTGAAGTTATTTCTCATTGATTCAGTACTGGCTCCACAAGCATCCAGCACTCGGAGGTACCTAAGGGCATCACTCACCCAGTCCGAGTCTCCTTCCTCTACAAGACTTTTCTTGGAGATTATTTCTCTTGACTCCTTCCTATAAAAAGAGATTAGTTTTATGAAGCCAGAATGCCACAATCTTTGTCATGGCCTCTCATTTAAACAGTACAATCTGTCCTTTAAATACATCTCTAAAACTTGACTTACATAGACTGTCTCTGATATGAACTCAGGAGCTGATTTATTGATCACCTCCACCTGAGAGGGGAGCAGCCTTACCAGTCCACAGAGCAAGACAATGAAGCCAGTCCTGATGAGACCTGATGGACTAGGGTCACATGAAAGGGGAGGAGAACCTCCGCTATCATTGGACTGGGGGAAGGGCATAGGAGAAGAAGAGGGAGAGAGGGTGGGATTGGGAGGGGAATGGGAGAGGGAGCTACAGCTGGAATACAAAGTGAATAAACTGTAATTAATAAATATAAAATTTAAAAAATAATTTTCTTTTTATTGTTATTTTTTATTAATTAGGCTCTCATATATATTACACCCAAATAGCAGTTTCCTCTCCCACCTCTGACCTTCCCATCCATTCCTCTACTGTTTCCCTTCCAAAAAAGGACAGGACTCCCTCCCAGGTATATCAATCAAACATTTTCTGTGACACCTTTACCCCAGGTCATCCTGCTGGCAGGACAAATTTTAGGTGTTGTGGCTGGGTTGGTGTCCTTCTACTGGAAGTCTTGCTTGACTATAGGAGATGGCCAGTTCAGGCTCTGTATTGTCCATTACTAGGAGTCTTAGCTAAGGTCACCCTAATAGATTTCTGGGAGTTTCTGTTTTGACTAGTTTCTTTCTTGCCCCAATATCAGTTGTCTCTCCCAGTATTTTCTTCCTCCATCCTCACCCAACCTAATCCCTTCTGTTTTTCCTTCTTTCATGTTAGCTTTGTTTGTCCCATTCAAATTAAAAATACCTTCCTTTGTATCTTCTGTAGGCTTGAGGACAGCTCCTACACTTTTTGTTCATCTGTAACTCACCTGGTATTTAATGGATAAAAGTCATACTCGTGTTATATAATTTTTCAAAATTTAGGACAAATTACCATAAGTGGCATAACTAATATAAAAATAGCAGTTCTTTCCCATCTTGGTATACCATTACTGAGCAAACAACTCAAGTTTCCACTGATATCTCTCAGTTATGACAGATTTGGAAACCAACTCATAATGTTTCATGAACATGCTGTTAAATCTTCAACATTTTCTTTTTTTTCCCCAGGAAGCTTTGGTGAAAAATTCTTGGTAATCTCTTGAAAGCTTTGGTCAATTATAGTCATATTATGTCATATAAAAAGCTATTATAAATATTTCTTTAAAATTTTAAAAGTGAAAAATTTTTAAGTGAAAAGCTTTTTTAAAAATTATTTTTAAAAACATTTTGAGGTAAGACAAAATTTACTCAAGCCACTCAAATGCTGCCACATTGATTACCTGAAATATTTTTTTTCCTTTTTCTCTTTTTAATCTCGATTACACTTTTCTTTGTCTAAATAACTGAACTAAATTTCGTTATAAAAATTCCATCTCGTGAATGAGAAAGTGTTTTATGTGTCATGGTTAAACTAGAGTTTTAACAGAAATTGAATTTTAATGTTTGCTATTGTATTCTTATGATATACATTTTTGAACAAGCCTTATTTTACAATGATGATGTTTGTTACTTAGTTTAAACAAGTTCTAAAAACCATACTTAGAACTTAACCGTCATGGCTGTGCTTCTAAATAGAGGACTGCTGTTGTTATGGGTGGTGGTGGTATCTGCTTTTTGTTTTTGTTTTTTCATGTAGGGTCTTAATCTCCAGCTTGACTAGAACTCGCTATATAGTCCAGACTAACCTTACACTTTCAGTAATCTTTGTGATTCAAGTGCAGAAAGTCTTAGAGTCTCACTGTGAGACTGGCCTAATTATAGTTCTTATTCATTTAGCTTTAAATTTAGTTTTCAATTAAAAAAAAAAACGATGTTGTTGTAGCCCTCACTGGGATATAAACAGATCTGAAGATTAAAAAGTAGCTCTTACTACTAGGATTCACAATACAGAATTATTTACCATCTGGAGTCCTTGGTTGACTGGGATTGAAGTTCACCACTGCCTATCATCATACCGTGACACCTCATGATTCTTCCATCCCCTCTTTAACAACTGAGGTATGGTAACTATAAAATATCACTTTTGAACAATCAAATAATTATAATTCAGAAGTCATCCATATGTTATTTCACACAGTTCTGTGTGTTTTTTGCTACATTTTGCACTACAGGATCAGAAATTTTAAAATGATATTTTCATTTATTTCAGGTCCTATTTATCTTTTAATATATTCATATCTCCTACGATGTCAAGTTCTTCCTCTTGATAATATGATAATAAATTGATTATTTGTATTTGAATTTAAAAAATCAAACCATATACATTTATTCCTATTTTCAGAAGTATATTAATATATTTATTTTTCAAAGAATATCACTTGAAAAAGTTCGTATCTCATTGTCCAATAAGTCCTGTACATTTTATTTTGATACAGTCAACATTCATTAAAATTCTAATTGATTATTTATTTACCATTAATTTTCTATTTTGTTCAGGTTTTAATGGCAAAATGAATATTCTTGAATCGCATACTTCAATATATTCTTGTGAGTCAATCCAAGATCACAAGATGGATGCAAGACGGATGGGAACTGCTGATGCATATCACACACATTTTACACATTTTGACACATATGGCCAAATGCTCCTAAAATATGTCTCTCTACATCTACAACAATTATAAATGGCAGGGCTGCTTTCTATGAATAATCTCCAACTTTTCAAATCTCTCCTTCTGAAAGAAGATGTAGATTGCATGTCTTATTTGTTATTTTTGTATGAATGTGAGGCTGAGACCTGCTTATTTGGTTTTTTTTCCATGAAAATTAAAATCTTTTAAAATAATTTTTAATTTATAATTTTAATTTCTATAGTTTAGATATTATTTTAGTATGAGTTTGTTATTTACTTGGAAGAAATAAGCTATTTTGTGTATCTACTATACATACAAATGCAGATCTTGCTTAGTTTTAAACTTTGTGAGTATTTATATACAGAGCTTTTCTTTGTGCATGTGTAAGCATTTTATTAACTTCTCTTCTTATTTGTTTCCTCTTTATTTTACATTGTCTTTGTGATAAGATCCTACAACACTCAGGGCGGGCTTGAACTCACTATGTCGGCATATCCTTGTTGTTATCCTGATTATGATCATAATCTGCCTCCAGGTTCTGGCATAAATTCAAGTGGCTTATCTAAAGCAAGGCCAAGTGAGCATTTTATAGAGATAAACTTCTCATAAGTTTTCATGCATCTTACTGGTCTGTCGGGCAGTTTTTCATGCCTGCATTCCAATGAAGATAATTAAATGAGTGTAGATTTTGATCTGATAGTTTTTTGTTTTTTTTTTCCTTACAAAATAGTAGAGGAAATTTGGGACACTAAGCATGCTAATGCTAGCATTACAAAGTGAAGAATTTTTTTGTTGTTGAGCTTTTGAATTGAGTCATTTTATAGCCAGGTTTTGTTGATGATTACTTCAAAGACATGGAGAGGGTATTTGGGTAAGTTACAAGAAACGTATGTATTATTATGCAAAGAATTGTATCTGTAATTACATGTGTTTAAAATGGAGAAAAATGTTGTCAAGTGAGTACTGAACTCTGCGGAAGAAACGAGGACACAATCTCTATGGACAGGTAGGAGACAAGCACTCTAAGGCACTGATTGTGAGGAGTTTGAAATATACCTCTTTTATTGCCTTTTCCTTTGTGGGATCAATGATAAAAATAAACATTCCTCACTCAGTGTTTTGGAGTCGGACTGTTGTTTTACTCTAGAAAATAGGCCAAAGGCTTATGTTGTATATTATACTACACTAATTTGAGTTTATACATCCGCCAGCATTTTAGCTACTGAAAAAACATAATCTCCAAAGCAAATATAAGAAGCTTGGATAGAAAAATCATGTCTGCCTACATTCCACCCCCAAAGTTTAATAGCAAGGAATAATACTATTAATAAATCTCCGGCAACAAATTAAAAACTCATGACTTAGCTGTTCCTATAATGTTCCTGTGGAATGTATACAATTTACCCCATGTTCATTCAAATGCTGATTTCTCTACTCCACTATCTGGTATCAATCTTGACATTGCATTGTGATGTTTATTGTAAGCATCACCTGTCTCAAGTTTGTGTAAACCTGCCACCATTTGTTCTCTGTATTTTCAATAAAACATCCAACCAATGCTAGCAAGTGGGAGGAGTAGGAGAGAAGAGATCAGCAGGAAAGGACTTGTAACCAGACTTGAGGAGAGATGAACCATACCTAAGAGATGGCTAAAAGCAAGTATAATGTGGGAAATCTGAATGGGAGGAATTATGTGGGCTTGGAGGTTTAGGATGAAGTAACTACTATTGCCCAGCATTGTGTTCTAGGTTAATTAAATAAATTCTAGTCTCTGTGTGGTCATATGGGTATACAGCTGTTTTAGGAATAACCGCTATTAACTAAAAGATAAATCTATAATAAATATTAATAACCAATAACACTTTGCTGACTAAGAAGGGAACAGAAGAATGGCCTGAATGAAAAAAGTGTTATAGAAAGATAATAATGAAATTTCCAGCTTACAGAATAAAAATCTGAGAATAAATATGGAAGTCAGTAAAATTTAAGACTAAGAATCAATGAAGACCACAGTGTTGGAAGCAAGATGCTATCTGACCAAAAGAATTCGGAGTAAGATAACACAGACAAAAGAATGTCTAAACAGTAATAATTAAAAGAGTTTCATGTGATAAACTCAGGACAACATACAGATGGACAGAAAAGGGAACTGTTACCTGAATTCCAGTATTATTCTCAGGAATTCATTTACTTGTTGATACATTAGTAGTATAAAAACTGGATACCCCCAAACTGGCAGGAGATAAACAACAACTAAGATTTGTCCTCCACACATATGCCATTATATGAATATGCCCAACACACACAGAGACACAGAGAGAGAGAAAAAAAGAAAGAGTTTAATACACAATCAATTCATTAAAGATATATTGGAGACCATAAATACAACATAGAATTTCATCTTTATAGGCTGTCTTTGTTTATTAATAAAGCTAAGATCAAGATATATTGATTTCCATGAAAATTATCACCCATAAATATTTTCATCCTTGCACTTAAAATGTTATATTAGTGTGTGTTTGTATGCATTTCAGTGGAGGTCAGCTTTTGACACTCAACATACTACATGCCAGCCAGGGCAACAAAGTGAGACCTTACCACAAATGCTGTACATAGGTAATAACATAATCACTAATATTAAAATAAGACTTTTAAGCTAGAAAATGATTTGATTCCCAATTTTTATAACAAGAATGGTAATGAAACAATACATTGTATGTGCAGTTCCCATCAGTAGAATGTAGTCAAGCCACCACAAATCATATGAAGTTTGCTGATACAAGAGCAGCTGGAGTGAAAGGATATGTGTCTTCTTGTGAATAAGTGTCAGCAACCATCTACGCTCTGTTATTCTCTGTTGTGCCTTATCTGTTCGGTCCCTCTAAATTCCATGGTGGAATACTGTCCTCACTTAACAGTGTTGTCATATGGGCTCATAAATAATGTTTAATACCTTTAAAATGGAGCTTTTAGGAGTGGGATATTTCTCACAACCTGCAAATACTTGGTGACATCACAAGGCTCTCATTAACTCATCACTATTTCGGTTGAAATTCCCATCCTTCAGAACTGTGAAAATGCAGTTTTATTCTCTAACAATGCTCCATGCTGTGCTGTTTTACAGCAGGACATAATAAACTAAGTCGTTGTCTCACTCGATTCATGATGCTGAAAAAAAAAAAAAAAACCTGTCACAAAATGTATCATTCATAAAGAACAAATTTGTTACTCATGGTCTAGAGTCGGCCAGGTACAAGATCAATACCCAGTAAGTTTGCTGTCTGGCAAGAACGATAACCACTGGCTATATCTTTTCATGACATAATTGACCAATGTTTCTTTTATGATGCACTAATTCCAGTTTTGAATTTTCTTCAAAGTTTCCACCATCACATACCATGCAAGTGGGGATTAAGTTTAATATATGAATTGTAAGGTGAACCCAAGCATTCAAACCATAGTGATTACTCGGTAATAAACAGGCATATGCATATACACGAGTGTGTCTGTGTTTGTACGTATCTGTGTGTGTTTGTACAATTTTTATAAAAGTTTCTTGTTTTGTAAGGACTGCACTAAAAAAAGCTACTGTATTTTTGTTATTAAATCACATTACACAAAACACTCCTATGTAACAAATATTACAAAGCCCTCATGGTAGCTGAAACACCTGGAATGTGAAATCAATGTATTTTTGTAAGACTATAAATAAAAATATTTCTTTTTGTACCTTCATACTTGTACTCTGAAAATAGAATTTTATATATTATATTGTATATAATATATTCTATATTATGGATTATATTATATATTGTATATTGTGTATTTTTATTGTATAGTGTATATATATATACTTATATATATATATATATATATACTTATAACAAATATATATATATATATATATATTTGTTATTTGTTTCCAAAATTACTGCTGGCTAATCATTGTTTGCTAACATTATTCAGTCATCAGTCATTTTCTAACCCTGGTTGCCACTATGATTTGTCACTTGGTGGATGTTTTTCTCTGAAACAATATATTTTATCAGATTAAAGATAAAACTATATGCACATAAATTAAATAGTCTTCTTGATATAATGGCAAATTGATTCTTGGAGGAGGTAGAGTTTTTCTATCTCTTCAATTTGTCTAGCTGGAAAAGGATGAAATTGCAGTAAGTTTTCTGGCTTCTAGTTTTTCTATGGGGGCAGATAACATCTTTGGGTATGGAAACCTGGAAGTTGGGGAATGTGTTTATGAAAATCAACCTCTGTGCTTCTTAGAATACACAGGATTAAATTATTTATTTGCTTCTTTAAGTAAAATCTATGAATATACATTTGGAAAATTGCAGAGTGGTATTTTCTCTACAGAAGGCCACACGTAACTGTTCAGCTAAACCACAGAGAAGGAGAATGTAGCAATACAACATATCAAAAGGTTATTTTTCTTTGATTGTTTATAAGAACAACATTAACTTGTGTTTTTTTGTCAGCATCCTTTTTTTTTAAGTTTTGGATCTCATGGGCAACCACATCCAATTTGTCTTACTGGATTTGTCTCATCTCTCCTTCCATCTCCTTTGTTTCTTTTGAAAAAAAAATGTCTGCCATTAATTCTATTAAAACATATCATTATTAAATTAGGGATGAAGTTCTGTTGGTAAAGGGTACTTTTGTCTTATACCCACAAGGGTCTGAGTTCAATTCCCAGCACACAAATAACAAAAGATGGGTGTGGCCAAATGAATAGATACTGGAGAGCTAGGCTTGCTGCCTTGCCAAATTTACTGGGTTCCAGATCATTTAAAAAAAAAATGAAGGGGGGAGTAACACTGAAGATTATCTCTTCTTCACATAGAAGTATGTGCCCACACATGCATACATACATACATGTGAACATAGGAACAAACACACAAATTACTATCACCAGTCTTTTAATTTGTACAGCTGAACTTTAATATTTTATGCAAATACCTATAATAAATATGTTCTTTGTAGTCATTATTTTTAAATAGAGAATCAAACTTCCTAAAAATACTCTATTTCTAGATTTTAAGCTATGTTCATTTTCGCTGAATAATCATTCACATTTACTCTGCCAATGTTTACTCTTCCTCTGAATTTTGTAATCTAAAGCAAATATTTATTTAGTATCAGTATTTTTTATATTTATCCATCCTACAAGTTTATAAAAAAAAAGCTATGCCTAGAATATTTACTTTATTTCACTCAGACAGTCTTCAGGCATACATATTTACGATCGCATAATTAAACATTATTTCATAAAAGAAAAGAAAAGATAGCATAGAGAATCTATCTTTCTTGTGGAATAAATGTGACTTGTATTTTGTTTAATAAATTGGTCTGTTCAATGGAACATATGGAACGTAAAGTGACAGAATGAGACAAAATACGGGAACATGACAGGCTTAGTATACAAAGAATTTATGTCTTTTTTTTCAAACACATAGTAAAACTGCTACTGGCAAGAGTCTTCTATGTAAATAGTCAGTTACCACCCACACCCTATGAAAGAATCTTCCCAATTTCCCTCATGTAGTTAAGTAGTGCTAAATACAGTCTTTGAGTGCTCAAAGAAAACATGCTGTTTCTTCCCCTATAATTAGCTATAATAATTTAAGTCATAATTTTTTTCTGTGAAATAAGGTAGTCTTTAGATGCTTTTGTGATGTAAAAAATAACATTTATACAGGTACATTCCGCTTTGTACTCTGATCGCACTTGTATTATAATAAATCTAAGCATATTCACGGGTACTCAGTAAAAGTACTCAAGTACTCATAGCAAAGTCTATGTGCAGCTGATGGGCTGCTTGAACAGGTATTGCTCTCATCAGTTATTCTGAAGAGATGATTTTTAGTCGTCTGACAAATATTTTTGAAGAGGAGAAGGGCAAAGGAGGTAGACTGGCTTTATAGAGCGCTTGTCTACCCTGCACAAATCCCTGGATTCAACTGGACATGGTAGCGTTGTGCAGGAGCAGTTCAACATCCTTTTTTATTTTAATTTTTTCACTTTTTTTTAATTTTTATTTTTTTTAATATTAGTTACACTTTGTTAACTTTGTATCCCTGCTGTATCCCACTCTCTCTTTCCCTCCCTGTCCCACCCTCCTTCCCTCATCTCCTCCCTGACCTTTTCCAAGTCCACTGAGAGGGGAGGACCTCCTCCCCTTTCATCTGATCCTGTTTTATCAGGTATCTTCAGGACTGGCTGCAAAGTCCTCTCTGTGGCCTAACAGGACTGCTCCTCCCTCGGTGGTGGTGGTGGCGGAGGTCAAAGAGCCAGCCATTGAGTTCAACAACATTCTTTTTGATGGTTAGTTTTAATTGCCAACTTGACAAAATCTATCATCACCAAAAAGGGGGTCTCAATGAAAGATTATCCAGATCATCTTTGCGGTGGGCGTGTGAGTGGAGGATTGTCTAGGTTGCCTTAATTGATGCAGGAAAATCTAGCCTGAAAGTGGCCAGCATCGTTCTTTGGTTTGGGGGCGCTGGACTATGTGACTAGAGGAAGTCAGCTGAGTACTAAGCATGGAAGCACTCATTTCTCTCTTCTCTTAACTATAGATGTGAAGGAACCAGCTGTGTTAAGTTCCTGCCACTAAGAGTTCCCAGAAGTTATTGATTGTAACTTGGACTTAGTCACCAACATAAACTCATGTTTTCTAAGAGCTATGAAACCCAATGAAACAAAGCCCTCTTTAGACAAAGGAGCACCAAGCAATGTTAAGTTTGATAAAAAAAAAAAGGAAGACTATATTATTAATAAAATAAATTTAAAACTCTTTTTTCAAAAAGTTAGCATGGTTTTAAATTATGTCCAAACACACACACACACACACACACACACACACACACACATTCACATGTACACGCAAGTAGGTACGTACATACCCTAACCTTTGGTTGGTGCCCATGAATGTGAACTTATTAGGAAATGAAGTCTTTACAAATATAAATAAGTTATGGGAGGTCAATGGAGTAGGATGAACTGAATGAACTTCATTCAGTTGGACTGGCATGATCATTAATCCTGATTATGAGCTTGATTAGTTGAGAAAATCTAGAAAACCAAAACATGCTATGAGTGTGTCCATAAAGATGTTTCCATAAATGAAAACATAAGATGAAAAAAGACATTCCCTCAATATGTGTGGTATTATCTAAAAGGATGAGAGGCCATATGAACAAAAACTGGAGGGAAGGAGGAAGCCATCTAATATTGTATTATTTTTCTTTGCTTCCTGGTAACAAAAAGGTAAGAGGCCTTTGGCCAGACACTGGTGCCACCATGATATTTATGCCTCACCTTGAACCAAGCAGAATATATCCACCCAACCTAAGACTGAAACCTGTAAAACCTGGAACAAAAAGAAATCTTTCCTTCTTTTTTTCTCTTTTTTTATTAATTTTTTTATATTAATCAGAGGTTATCTACTTTGCATCCTAGCTGTAGCCCCCTTTTTCATTCCTTCCCAATCCCACCCTCCCTCTCTCATCTCCTCCCTGCCCCTTTCTAAGTCCACTACTAGGGGAGGTCCTCCTCCCCTTCCATCTGATCCTAGCTTATCAGGACTGGGTACCATGTCCTCCTCTGTGGCCTAGCAAGGCTGTTCCCCCTTGGGGGAGGGGAGGAGGTAAAGGAGCCAGTCTTTGAGTTCATGTCAGAAATAGTCCCTGTTCCCCTTACTAGGAAACCCACTTCGATACTGAGCTACCATGGGCTACATCTGAGTAGGGGTTCTAGGTTATATACATACATGGTCCTTGCTTAGAGAAAGAGTTTCATAGAGGACCCCCATGCCCTGATATATTTTGTCCTTGTGGAACTCCTATCCTCTCCAGGTCTTACTAACTCCCCCTTCATTCACATGATTCCCTGAACTCTGCAAAATGGAAATGGAATACTACTCAAAATGGAATACTACTCAGAAATTAAAAACAAAGAAATCGTGAAATTTGCAGGCAAATAGTGGGATCTAAATATACCATCCTGAATGAGGTATCCTAGAAGCAGAAAGACATCTGAGTTGTTTCCAGTTTCTGGCTATTACAAATAAAGCTGCTACAAACATGGTTGAGCTAATGTCCTTGTTGTATACTTGAGCTTCTTTTGCATATATGCCTAGGAGTGGTATAGCTGGATCTTGAGGAAGCACTTGTCTATCTTGTCAAATTTCTCAAAGAACCAGCTCTTGGTTTCATTGATTCTTTGAATAGTTTTATTTGTTTCTAATTGATTGATTTCAGCCCTAATTTTGATTTTTTTTCAGCCATCTATTCCTCTTGGGTGTATCTGCTTCTTTTTTTTTTCTAGGGCTTTCAGTTGGGCCATTAAGTTGCTTGTATGAGATGTTACAAATTTCTTCTTGAAGGCACTTAGTGCATGAATTTTCCTCTGAGCACTGCTTTTGTTGTGTCCCATAAGTTTGGGTTTGTTGTACCTTCATTTTCATGGACTTCTAGGAAGTCTTTAATTTCTTTTTTTCTTTCTTCCTTAACCCAGTTGTCATTGAGTAGCAAGTTGTTCAGTTTGCATGTTTGTGTAGGCTTTATGTTATTTTTATTGTTGAGGTCCAGCTTTAGTCCATAGAATATAGGGGATTATTTCAATTTTCTTCTATCTGTTGAGGCTTGCTTTATGACCAACCATATGGTCTCTTTTGGAGAAGGTTCCATGAGGTGCTGAAAAGAAGGTATACTCTTTTGAGTTTGGGTGAAAAGTTCTGTAAACATCTATTTGGTCGATTTGAATTAGGGCCTCTATAAGTGCCTTTATTTCCCTATTTGGCTTTTGTCTAGATGATCTGTCCTTTGGTGAAAGTTGGGTGATAAAGTCTCCCACTATTAAGGTGTTGGGATAAATGTGTGATTTAAACTTTAATAATGTTTCATTTATGAATATAGGCACTCTCGTATTTGGGACATAGATGTTCGGGATTGTGATGTCCTCTTGGTGGAACTTTTCTTTTATGAGAATGTACTGCCCCTCCTCATCTTTTTGATTAATTTTGTTTGAAAGTCTGTTTTATTTGATATTAGGATTGCTACCCCACCTTGTTTTCTGTGTCCATTTGCTAGCCCTTTACTCTGTATTTGTATAATGTTCTTTTGAAATGTATACACCTTACCCTTGTTCATTCAAATGCTGATTTCTCTCCCCCACTCTCTGTTTTCAATCCGGACATTGCATTTTGATATTTATTCTAAGCATCACTTGTCTCAACTTTGTATAAGCATGCCAAAATAAAGCAACCAGCCACAATGTTGTGCAATGGAAAGGAAGTAGGAAGAGATGGAGGATCCAGAGGACAGGAAGGTGGGAGACAAAGGAGGAGAGAGGTGAGAGAGCTGGGAGAGCAGAGCTTACAACTCTGAGGTAGTGTTTATCTTTGTTGCAGAGGTGTGTTTCTTGGATGCAGCAGAATGTTGGATCCTGTTTCTGCAATCATTCTGTTAGTATTTTTATTGGAGAGTTAAGTCCATTGATGTTGATAGATAATAGTGACCAATGAATGTTAGTTCCTTTTATTGTGGAGTTGGTAGTCTTACTATGATTCATTGCTTGTTTTCTTTTAATTTTTGTAGGGACATTATCTGTACCTTACGTTTTCTTGGGTATAGTTGTATAGTTGTTTTCGTTGGGTTGGAGTTTTCCTTCTAGTATTTTCTGTAGGGCTGGTTCACTGTGTAGAAATTGCTTAAAATTGGCTTTTATGGAATAAAGCAAACAAAATGGAATATTTTGTTTGCTCCATCTATGTTGATTGAAAGCTTTGATGGGTATAGTAGTCTGGGTTGGTATCTGTGGTCCCTTATGGTCTGAATGATGTCTGCCCAAGCCCTTCTGGCTTTCATAGTTTCTGATGAGAATTCTGGTGTGATTCTGATAAGTCTACCTTTACATGTTACTAGGCCTTTTCCTTTGCTGCTATCTTTTCTTTGTTCTGTATATTTAGTGTTTTGACAATGGTGTGATATGAGAAGTTCCTTTTCTCGTCTAGTCTGGTGTTCTGTATGCCTCTTGTATGTTTATGGACATCTCTTTCTTAAAGTTGGGGAAATTTTCTTCTATGATTTTCTTGAACATATTTTCTGGACCTTGGAGACTGGAATCTTCTTTTTCATCAGTTCCTATTATTCTTAGATTTCACCTTTTCATGGCGTCTTTGATTTCTTTGATGTTTTGTGTTTAGGATTTTTCCGATTTTACTTTTTCTTTGAGAGAAATATCAATTTCTGCAAGCGTTATCTTCAGCACCAGAGATTCTCTCTTCCATCTCTTGTATTCTGTTGGTGATGGTTACTTTCGTGGTTCCTTATCTTTTCTCTAAGTTCTCCAGCTCCAAGGTTTTCTCTGTTTGTGTTTTCTTTATTGATTCTAATTCTCTTTTTATGTCTTGCACCATTTCCTTCATCTGCTTGAATGTGGCTTCCTGTCTCTGTATGATGGCCTCTATTTTTTTTCTTCGTTTCTTCTCTATATGCCACTAATTTTGCCTTTACTTGTCCCTCTATTTATTTGGCTATATTAACCTGTGTTTCTTTGAGAACTTTGTTCACTTCCTCTTTCTTTGCCTCTACCTGAGAGGCCAATTCTTTGAGAAATTTGTTCATTTCCTCTTTAACTGTCTGCACTTGCTTGGCTATTTCTCTGAGAGATTTGTTTGTTTCCTCTCTATGTGACTAATAACTGGATAAGCATATCTTTAAGGTCATTTTCTCGTGTTTCCGGTGAATTGGAGTATCCATTGATTTGGGGGGTTGCTAGTAAAGCCATGATTTCCTGATTTTTGTTCGGTGTGGTCTTTTGCCTATCTCTGGCCATTTGCTTATCTGTAACCTTCACTGTTTGTTCTTGGGTTCTGTAGTTCAAATTGGTACCGTCTTTCTCTGGCATCTGGAGAATTCTTCAGGGAGATGAGAGAGGTCCAATGGTTTCAGTGTGTGGGTTGATGTTTCAGCTGTACCTGTGCAAGGAAAGTCCACAGGTGCAGAGGGACAAAGGCAAGTAAGCAAGTGCATGTGTGTGGAAGTTTGCCTTGATGGACAGGGTGCTCGGGGGAATGTAGAGGGCTTCAGTGTGAGGAAGGGGGACCTTGTGGTCATGGAAGGGGTCACAGGCACTGAAGTTATCACATGTGCTGGTTATATCAGTGACCTACAGGCTACTGTTATTCAACTCTAACTGAGCTCCAGGGGTTACTTGCCTAAGCTCCATGGAGCCAAGGCTCCTTGTCCCAAGAAACCCTCTGTTTCCCACAGTGGATGTGTGGGTGGGAGATTTCTGATGTCTGGCTAGCTTAGAAACACCCTGGATCTGGGGCTCTGAAGGCACTTGGGGGCACACTCACTCTCTGGCAGGTCAAATCATAAAACACAGGTTCTCTACTGGCAGGTTTGGACCTGCTGAGCCAAATGTGCACTCAGATAGCTCAGTGAAGTTGCACCTGCTGTACCTGGGAGTCCAGCTGAGGCCGCAGAACTGGGATGTCCAGACGTCTGCCAGGAAGTCTTGTGGAGCCACTACCATGGCTCTGTGCTTGGTACACCTGGGCGGTTTTGCCGGTCCACCAGACTTTGGTGGCTGCACAGCCTGCTGACTGCCACTGAGTGACTGAGCAGCTCATATAGTCAGGCTCTGTGGAATCTGTACTGCTGGGCACTCACAGGCATGGAACCCAGGCAGGATTGTACTGCAGATCTCGGGCTCGGGAGGGAAGCAGGTGAGGCTGGCTGCTGAGGCTGAGGTGCTAGTATCCCACCTCTGCTTTCTCGGCTCTCAGGCAGCAAGTTCTGTGCTCAGCATCACTGGTGGTTTGTCTCTTCTCTGAGGAGGGAGGCCTGAGGAAGGAAAGTGCCCCTATTTATTCCCAGAGAAGTCCGCTTCTGACCTGAATCAAAAACTTCTCCTCTCCTGTGATGTGCCCCCTCCTTCAGGAAGCCACCATGTCGATTTTCCAGCTTCAGTTGCCCCTCCACTCACGAATTTCGGAGCTTTAAATCCTCTGTCTCTAAGAAACGGTGCGTGCTGGTCGCTACCATCTTAGATCTTCTCTTTCCTTTTTTTAAGTAGTTTCTCTCTGATGTTTGTCACAACACAGATATGACCAACACAGCTAGTATTCTTCCAAGAAGGAAAAAGAAAAAAAATCCTTCTCTTGCAGGGCTGTGGGATGATGAACACAGTCTGGACTATTGAAATCAGGGAACAGGACAGAAGCCTACAACAGAGGGCCTCTGAAAGACTCTACACAGCATAGTATCAAAACAGATGCTGAGGCACATAGCCAAACTTTGAGTAAAGTGCAGGGAATCTTATGAATGACAGGGTAGATAGAAAGACTTGGAGGGGACAGGAGTTCACAAGGAGAACAACAGAACCAAAACATCTGGGGAAAGGGGTCTTTTCTGAGACTCATACTCCAACTAAGGACCATGCATGGAGATAAGCTAGAACCCACACACACATGTAGCCCATGAAAGTTCAGTCTCCAAATGGGTTTCCTAGTAATGGGAAAAGGCAATGTCTCTGACATGAACTCAGTGTCTGTTTCTTTAATCACCTCCTCCTGAAAGGGGAGCAGCCATACCAGGCCACAGAGGAAGGCAATGCAGCCACTCCTGATGAGACCTGATAGGCTAGGGTCAGAAGGTAGGGAAAGGGGACTTTCCCTATCAGTGGACTTGGGGAGGGGCATGGGAGGAGATTAGGGAGGGAGAGTGGTATTGGGAGGGGAAAAGAGAGGGACTATAGCTGGCATACAAAGTAAATAAACTGTAATCAATAAAAAATAATTTAATTAAAAAGAAATATACCTTCCCCGTAAATCCTGTAGCAAAATCAAATCTTAGAGGACATACAGGTTTTGAAACACTAGAATCCAAAGATATGACAACTATCATTTTCTGATTTTAATACAGCCATTTTATTGTGATCATTACAAAAGTCTGAGAAATTAATTGTTGAAACAGCACAGATGTTCTTATTCTGTTAAGCATCTCATTCTCACTAAGTGGTGATATATTTTGCCATCATTGGCTATACTTATGTTGGGGATATTTTCAATCCTTGCTGCCTAGCAATTTAGATTCCAAATGAGCTCAGTTCTTTTTGCTCTTACAACTGAATAAGGACTCAGGGGAGGCAATTTCTTCTCCAGAAAAAAACAAAAACAAAAAACCTGTTTTCCCAAAGTTCACCTCTGTGTAACCTCTCCCTCATTATGAGCAAGAAAGAAGTCATTCAGGGAGTGGCTCATATGAGAAAATGACCTAGGAACATCTTAAACCCTCTCTTTAAATAGTCACTCATTTTGTCAAGACACTGAAATGGTTATAAAGAATTCTAAACAATTTCTGAAGGAAAACATTTTCTCTCTGTGAATGTAGTATGTCAGGAAAGAAACTAAGAGAAAAAATATTAAGTGACAATGTTTGTCTACCCCAAGAATTTTCTTTTTTATCAAATATGTGACTATGTAACGAAGAACTGAACATATATTTGATGCTTATTAACAGAAGGAGTTTATCTTTTTTATTGCTGTATGTGAGTTATAGGAAACTTTTAAAGAGCTGCTATCAGTGGCTGGTCAACCTGTAGGTCATTTCATTTTCACAGGTCACTTATTAGATATACTGTGTGTCAGACATTTACATTGCAATTCACAAAAGCAGCAAAATTATGGTTATGGAGAAACAATGAAAATAATTTTATTGGTTGTGGCATCACCACAACCTGGGGAACTGTATTAAAGGGGCAAAGCATCAGGAAGGCTGAGAACCACTGTTTTAAGGCACACTAATGTCAATAAATCTGGCATTCACACTGAAGACTGTGTGATACGATTATTAATAACAAGCTGCGTTAAGTCAGAGATTGATTTCTTATTTCAGCACTTTTGCCTCACTCCCTGGTGTTGGGTTTAGTATAGTCGTCTCAACCTTTTTTTAATTTAATTTTATTTTTATATTAACTTATTATAATTTTTTTCACTTTGTATCCCCTCTGCAGCCTCCTCCCTCATCTCCCCCCAGTCCCACCCACCCTCTCTCTTCTCCCTCTATGCCCTCTCCCTTGTCCACTGATAAGGGAGGTCCTCCTCCCCTTCTATCTCATCCTAGGTCTCATCAAGGCTGGCTCCATCATCTTCCTCTGTGGCCTGGCAAGGCTGCACCCTTCCCTCCCAGGGGGAGGAGATCAAAGAGCAGTTCACTAACTTCATGTCAGACACAGCTGCGTACATGTACCCCTTACAAGGGAACCCACTTGAAAACTGAGCAGCCAATGGGCTACCTTTGAACAGGGTTCTAAGTCCTTTCCATGCATGGTCCTTGGTTGGAGTATCTGTCTCTGCAGCCCCCCTCCCTAGGCCCAGGTTATTTTGACTCTGTTGTTCAATCTTTTAATGTTACTCTTCCAGTGCTATTTTCTTCTCTAATTTGGAAATACGGATCCACCCCTGAAAAAAATATTTTTAAGGTGATAACTTTTTTTATTTTTTAATATTTTATTAATTACACTTTATTCGTTTTGTATCCCCCCATAAGCCCTTCCCTCCTCCCCTCCCGATCCCACCCTCCCTCCCCTTTCTGCATGCATGCCACTCCCCAAGTCCACTGATAGGGGAGGTTCTCCTCTTCTTTCTGATCTTAGTCTATCAGTTCTCATCAAAAGTGGCTGCATTGTCCTCTACTGTAGCCTGGTAAGGCTGCTCCCCCCTCAGGGGAAGTGATCAACGAGCAGGCCAATCAGATTATGTCAGAGGCAGTCCCTCTTCCCATTACTATGTAACCCACTTGGACACTGAACTGCCATGGGCTACATCTGTGCAGGGGTTCTAGGTTATCTCCATGAATAGTCCTTGGTTGGAGTATGATTTTCTGGGAAGTTCCCTGTGTTCAAATTATTTTGTTCTGTTGCTCTCCTTGTGGAGTTCCCTTCCCTCCAGCTCTTACTATTTCCCACTTCTTACATAAAATTCCATTCACTCTGCCCATCAGTTGGCCATCAGGCTCAGCATCTGCTTTGACAGTCTATACTGCAGAAGCTTTCAGAGGCCCTCTGTGGCAGGTTTCAAGGTTGTTTCCTGTTTTCTTCTGGCTTTCATAGCCCCTCTGTAGCAGGTTCCGAGGTTGTTTCCTATTTTCTTTTTCTTCTGATAACTTTCTAATAGTTTGTTTTTATTTTATGTGCATTGGTGTTTTGCCTCCATGCATGTTTGTGTGAGGGTGCTATATCACATAGACCTGGATCCATAGACCATTGTGAGCTCTCATATGGTGGTGGGAATTGACGCTGAGGCCTCTGGAAGAGTTGTCAGTGTTCTTAACCACTGAGCCATCTCTCCAGTCTCCTACCCCTGAAAAATATTTAAATTACCTTTAAGTTTAAATTTAATATGTCAGCAATCACTTTTTTAAAATGTTTTACATTTATGAGATTTGGGACTAACTATACAAACAGGTGTAATTTCTTTTAAGTTATACATACAAGTAACATTATTCAAACTGAGCAGGTTGTATTTGGAAATATATATATATGTATATATGTGTATATATATTTACATACATGCATGTAACAACAATTAAGGTAAAAGTGGCAACGAGTTTGAAAGTTTGAAAGGCGAAGTACAATGGAAGTGCTAGAGTTTGGCAGTAGATAAGAGAGAAATTAAATAGTTTATTACAAGTCCAAAACATTTCTGGGAAGAAATTTCAGGTTCCTAAGGAGACTAGTATCCAGTCTAGAAAATACATTCATTTTGTACTTAAAATTATTTTGTAAAACATTTACCATCACATGGATTCTGGAATCAGTGAAAAAATACTAACTGCATATTCACCATGATGACCATAATTTTCATAAATATGTCTGGACCAACTAACATGCATATATAGAGGAATAATATAATATCTTCAAAATAATGGAGCCTTTCAAAAAGTCTGCTGCTTTTGTTAGATTCTTTTTCAAAGAATCACTGAATGAAGAAATATCCAGTCACAGTTTTGGTGAATTGAAAAGCCAGTCTGATTTTTAGCAGAAACATTAGGCAGTAAGCTGACATAAAGTTTTAGCCCCATACTCTTGTGGGAATTTTATAATAGTTGTTCATTTTGTTATGCTTTTGTGAGTTATTTTTCTAGAGGAAAATCAAAACACCTTATATTTGCAGTGTTACCATTTTTAAGATCCACAATTTCGTGTTTTACCTTTGCCTGAATCATAGAATCATCTAGTTAAAGAGATAGGAACCATAACAGAGTTAACTAATAATTTCTAAAATAAATAAATAAATAAATAAATAAATAGATAAATAAATAAATATCTAAAATTATTTATATTAACTAAAATATATGATTATCAAAAATTCTAATTTTTTCATTTGGAGCTGTATGTTTTATTAAGAAGAGGTGGGAAAGAGGAAAGGAAAGTTTAATAGCAGAGGAAGAGACGGAAGCAGAAGAAAGTTAATGATGTCAGAGTTGTTCAGTTGAGTGAACTGAAGATCAGCTTACTGATTAAATAAGAGTTTAATAAGAAAAATGCAGCTGGTGTCTTCAGAAGGAACGGTGACATTTTAATTCCCATGAGTCTCTGACTACCTGCAAACTGGGAACTGTCAGCGATCTCTGATTTAAATATAATTATCCAAATTCCAATTCATCTCGTTACTTGATATATAGTGTGTGCCTGTGCATGTACACACACCTAAAAGAAAACGGAACAAAATATTTTATTTTGCACATAAATATCCCATATAATAAGAAATTTCTAAATAAAAATCCTCAAAAATTTATTTTTGCCTGCAACTATGAAAAAAAAAAAAGATACTCTTACTGTGTAGTCTATGTCTAATAGTCAATAATGAAGCCCTTTTTTATTTAGATGTTAAATAAAATTAACCATGATTAATTCTGACAATATTTATTCACATTTTCTTTGGAAATAGTGTTTTTCCTGTTACAATGTAAAGTGTTTTCATTTAACAAATTCATTTTTCAGGTTTTTTTTTTTTAATATGAAACCTCCTCAAGACTTTTTTTTCAATAGAATTCCAAGAAATACAAACTATTTATGATGAAAATAAGGCACTTCAATTATCCTTTCAGGGAGGAAATGCAGTTGAAATGTGTTGACTCCAGTGTTCACTATTTTTGGAAAACGGTTCATTTTAATGCCTTATAAATTTTATAAATTTTTCAAGTTTCTACAGCTGGTAATGAGATAATGATTTTAAAAATACTCATTCAATACAGAACATATAATCAGGAAACTATGCTTGAATTTTTTCTGAAGCTAGGAAAATAATAGTCAAGATTCTGACTGTGGAAATCACTTCAGTGTCTCAGGATTTACTTCAGAGGAAGCACATTGGCTGGGTGTTACATTGTTTCCCTCCCTATTCTCTTAAAGGTGGGTCTCCTGAGTGAAACCAGTCTAACTGAAGCCGCCATACTCTCGCTTCACTCCTCTGGCCAAATCCTTTCTCATGGCTGAATTCTCACACAAACAATTTCTCAGACTAATGAATAAAACTTTTATTTGCCTTTCCCATAACTCACCTCAAACATCCCTCTAATTATCTTGTTTCCTTCCCCCATAATTAGTACTAATAATTTTATTTCAATGAGATTTACAGTATTTCATTCTTTATTACAGTACATGCTGTTAACACTACAAACTCTTAAGGATTTGTTCCCCCATGTGACACCAAGGAAGAACTGGGAACTGGTCTTGAACGTATTCATTATGAGAGATTGTAAGCAAAGCTTTGGGGGATGTTTTGATGAATTTGTTTTTGAAAACCTATTTTCCTATACGTTTAAAAAAAATCATAAAATAAAATATGTTTTCATCTTATGAAAAGAAAGCTGTAGCTACACTTCTTTTTTTCTGAAACATGTGTGTTTGAATTTGAATTAAAAACTGGAGCAATGTTTCTTGATTTGCAAAATATATGGGATTTAAAATTTATTAAATGCTCTCCAGTAAGGGGAAGAGTGACTGTTCTGGCATGAACTCTGTGGCTGGCTATCTGATCACCTTTCCCTGGGGGTTGGAGGGGTGGCCTTGCCAGGCCACAGAGAAAGATGATGTAGCCAGTTCTGATGAGACCTAATAGGGGAGGGTCAGATAGAGGGTAGGAGGACCTCTCTTATCAGTGGACTATGCGAGGGGCATCGGGGGAGAAAAGAGAGGATGTTGGGAGGGGAGGAGGGAGGAAACTATAGCCACAATACAAAGTGAATAAGTTGTAAAATTTAAAAAAATAAAAAGAAAAATTAAAAAAATGAAATTTATTACATGAACGTGATTCTGTATATATATTATGCATATATATTACCTTAAATAATTTGATGTGGCGCTCCTTTTTTATAGAACATCCAGATCTATCATGTAGATATTACACACACTTATAATGCCTTTCAGACATTTTTCCCACTGTTTTTTTTTTATTGTCATTTATTACAATTTATTCAATTTGTGTCCAGGCTGTGGTCCCTTCCCTCTCTCTTCTCCTCGAAATCCCACCCTTCCTCCTTTTTCTCCTCCCATGACCCTCTCCTAGACCACTGATAGGGGAGGTCTTCCTCCCCTTCTGTCTGACCCTGCACTATCAGGTCTGATCAGGACTGGCTGCATTGTCTTCCTCTGTGGCCTGATAAGGCTGCTCCTCCCTGGAGAAGGTGAGGGAGAAACCCCCTGCACCTCTTACTAGGTACCCCTCTTGGATACTGAATGTGGGCTGTACATCTGAGCTGGGGTTTTAGGTCCTTTCCATGCATTGTCCTTGGTTGGGGTATCATTCTCTTCAGGACCCCCAAGGCTCAGGTTTTTTTTTTTTTTTAACTCTGTTGGTTTTCTTTTGGAGCTGCTTTACCCTCCAGGTTTTTCTATCTTCTCCTTCTTTCATAAGATTTCTGAACTCTACCCAACGTTTGGCTATGAGACTCAGCCTCTGCTGCAATACCTCCCTCAATCAGTAGAGTCTTTCAGAGGTCATCTATGGAAGGCTCCTGTCCTATTCCCTGTCTTCTCCTGTTTCCAAAGTCTATTCCAAAGTCCTTCTGGATGAGGATGAACATCTTCTCTAAGGTCTTCCTTGTTGTTTAGCTTCTTTAGGAGTATAGATTTTAGTATTTTATTTATTTAGTAGTTTATTCTATATTATATGGCTAATATCCACTTATGGGTGAATATATACTGTGTTTCTTTCTACTTCTGTGTTACCTCACTCAAGATGATTTTTTCTAGTTCCCAACATTTGCCTGCAAATTTCATGATTTCCTTGTTTTTAATTGCTGAGTAGTATTCCATTGTGTAAATGTACCACAATTTCTGTTTCCATTCCTCTGTTGAGAAACATCAAGGTTGTTTCCAGCTTCTGGCTGTTATGAATAGAGTTGGTAGAAACATGGTTGAGCAAATGTCTTTATTGTGTATTTGAACAGACTTTGGATATATGCCTAGGAATGATATAAGTAGATCTTGAGGTAGCACTATTCCTAATTGTCTGAGAAAGTGCCAGATTGTTTGCCAAAGTGGTTGCACAAGTTTACATTCCCACCAGCAATGGAGGAGGGGTCTCCTTTCTCCACATCCTCTCCAGCATGTGTTGTCACTTGAATTTTTGGTCTTAACCATTCTGATGGGTGTAAGGTGAAATCTCAGGGTCGTTTTGATTTGCATCTCCCTGGTGGCTAAGGATGTTGAACAGTTCTTTAATTGTTTCTCTGCCACTCTATATTCCTCTGTTGAGAAATCTCTGTTTAGCTCCATACCCCATTTTTAATCGGATTGCTTGATTTGTTGCTTTTTAACTTCTTTAGTTCTTTATAAATTCTGGATATTAGCCCTCTATCAAATATAGGGTTAGTGAAGATCCTTTCCCAGTCTCTAGGCTGTCATTTTGTTATGATGACCATGTCCTTTGCTTTACAGAAGCTTTTCAGTTTTATGAGGTCCCATTTATTGATTGTTGCTCTTAGAGCCTGTGCTATTGGTGTTCTGTTCAGGAAGTTGTTTCCTGGGCCAATGAGTTCAGGCTCTTCCCTGTACTTACTTCCAACAGTTTTACTGGTTTTATGTTGAGGTGTTTGATCCACTTGGACTTTAGTTTTGTGCATGGTAATGAAAGTGGGTCTATTTGCATTTTTCTACATTTAGACATCCAGCTAGATAGATCAGCACCATTTGTTGAATATGCTCTTTTTTTCCCATTGTATTGTTAAGACATCAAAAATCAAGTATCTGTAGGTTTTTGGGTTTATATCTGGGTCTTCTATTTGATTCCACTTATCCACATTTCTGTTTCAATGCCAGTACCAGGCATTTTTTGTTACTCTTGCTGTATAGTACAGCTTGATATCTTTTCAGACATTTCTTGAGACCCATCTCTACATACAACCAAAATAGACATCAATACATTAAAGTTAAATATCTTCATTCTAAGAATTTCCACACAGATTCATATAATCCTAATAATGTATGTCTTGGATTTAAATGATAATTATAAACCTACTAATGGACAGGAATTGAAGGAGTAGGTTGGGGATAAAGGAGATTTCCTAGTGTGTAAAGCCCTTGCTACACAAGTCTTACCTTCCGAGTTTGGATCCCCAGAACTCCTATTAAAGATGGATGCAGTAGTGCATGAATCTAGAATCTTAGTACACCCTATGGGAGAAGACGGGTGGAGGCAGCAGAATCTCATGGGAATCCTGAGAGTCAGCTTACGCACATGAACAACAGGTTAGACGCTGTCTCAAACAAGAAAGAAGAGTCAAGGTCTCGCACCAGAGTTTGCCCTCTGACTATGCATGTGCTGTAGCAAAAGAGTTGTTGTGCCTGCAGACATACACACACACACACACACACACACACACACACACACACAAAGTAATAGTTCGACTTTGGATTACATACATAAATAAAATAAAACGTGACGTCATTAAGAAAAGTTAAAAATCTTAACCATATTGAAGAAAAACACAGAAACACTTTCCTAGAAAGAAAAGCCTGAAAACTAAATTGACTTTTCGGAGCACATACGCCTTTCACCTCATTTCTTCATCAATATGAAATGAGATTTCTATGACAGTGTTTAATGGTCCAAACCTGAATGGACAGTTCTAAAAGGAAGATATGCATATTGATTTGAGGTATGTGAAATGGTTGAAAGGTCAACTAAAACCACAAAGACCTGTCACCTCACACCTACTAGGGGGACTATTGTCACAAAGATTTAATGCACCTGTGTTATAAACTACAGTGAAACTGTTGTGTGCTCTTTAAGCTTACTGAGAAGCCTGCTGTAGAAGCAGTACAGTTTTTCTAATTTCAGACCTAAGCATATTTGTTTCAAAATATCTTCCAAGTTCTATTGACTGGTGATTGGTTAACAATCTGACCCTATAACATGAAAAAATGAATTAGAAAACAACAACAAAGCATTGAAGGGAATTAAAAACAGCATATCCTGGCATACAGACGGCAAGGAAAAGCATTTTCAGTAGTGAGACCTATTATTTACGCTACTGTATAACAATTCCTGCGGTGGGGACTGAGAACCTAGATGCTGGTCCAGGGAGAGAGAAGTCTTGGTGGGGAACTCCAGTTGGCTGCTTCACCCTGGCTTACCCTGTTAGTTTCTCCTGGGTGCTGTAAGCCTGCGCACTTGTTGACATTACTTTGCTGTCAAGCCACTCCAGTTGTTGCTGTTTGATGTTGCAAGCGCCTGATTTCTGGTACTTTAGTCTTCTCTGTGTTAATTGTCCTTTTACTTTAGCTTGTTACACGCTTCGTAAACTAACTCATTTGAAACTGAAAGCTCAGTTAAGGGAGGCCAGATCATCCTCCCGTCAGTACAGACCAATAAAAGTGGTGGCAATGATGTGGAAAAGGGCAATCTGGGTACAGTGCTGATAGCAGAGCAGTATGAACTTAGTGGAAAATATTTACAAAGTTAAAAATAGAGCTGCTGTAGGACCTGAGAAGTCTGCACTGCCATGTTCATCAAAACATTAATCAAAATAGCCAACACAAGAATGAATAAACACAGGAGACATTATGCTAAAAAAAAAAAAACAAAACAAAAAAAAACTTACATACAGAAAGTCAAATAGCCTCAATCTTAGTACAATCTAAAAAACAAATCATATTTGCCAGAAGCACAGTACAATAATAATAAGTTGGAAATTCAGTAAAAAGGTTAGCAGATATATAGCACAAAAGTTCAGTTAGCAGAATGAATAAGTTCTGATTACTATTGGACAACAGCATGATTACAGATAGTGATGTTTTATTTGAAATTTAAAATTTCCTAAAGGTTAATCCTAAATGCATTTAGTACCCAGTAATAACTATGTGAAGAGATGATCATCCTAACTAACTTAATTGAGATACCTTTTTATATATGCACATATATTAAAGCATTGCTTTGTATTAAAAATATAATAAGGTTTTATTAACTATATCTCAACCTAGAAAAAAAAAGTAAAAGTAATGAAACTAGCAGATAAAGTGCAGGCAAAAAACATATTCTTAAACTGACTTATGAGTAAAAGCTACTTTGAGAAGAAAATATTAGGGTAAGTGTTAACTCTCATGTGTCTTTCCTTAACTGTGTTTTTCTCACTCACAAAGACTTCATTCACCCCTGTGTTCTCACAGGACACCCTGCCTAGTAATTTAGGCAAACTTTCAGTTGCCATTTTATATCACTCTCATTTTCTTTTTCTTTTCTTTTTTTTTTTGAATTAAAATCATTTCCTTTATTTTTTAAAAATTTTTTTATTAATGTCAATTTATTCACTTTATATCCCAGCTTTAGCTCTCTTCCTTTTTCTCTCCCAATTTTACCTTCCCTCATCTCCTCCTATGTCCCTCCTCCAATCCACTGATGGGGGAGGTCCTCTTTCCCTTCCATCTGACCCTAGCCTATCAGGTCTCATCAGGACTGGCTGCATTGTCTTCCTCTGTGGCCTGGTAAGGCTGCTCCCCCATCAGGGAGAGGTAATCAAAGAGGCAGCCACTGAGTTCATGTCAGAGACAGCCCCTGTTCCCCTAACTAGGGAACCCACTTGGACACTGAGCTGAGCTGCACTCTCATTTTCTTATTCTCCTATCAACAACCTATTGATAGTACCTGTTCAGTATATATTGAACCAAAGAAAGACAAAAGAATGACAAAGTGAAAAGACAAACAAACAAAAAAATGAGACAGGGAGGAAGAGGAAAAAGGAAAACACTCTGGGAAGAAGATATTTCTGAATTTCATTAGTAGCACTTCACTGAAATAATTTACTTGACTCTAAATCATTTCAACAAAATTAATATTTGTTATACCACAGAAGTTACAAAGAAAGTAGAGTACTGCTTCTACCCAATTATAAACTAAATTTTGTACATGTCTCACAATTTAATACATTGTAGAAATCTATGTGTTACATTCTTTTATTCTTTCTTTTTTTTAACTGAAAATATATTTTGCTCTCATAAAATACATTCCAATCACAGTTTCCCTTCCCTCCATTCTTTCTTGCTGCACCCCTTACCTCCTCAATGACCCAGGTCTACTCTCACTTCATTTTTTTTCTCTCAGAAAAGAGCAGGCCTCTATTTGATGACAGCCAAACAGAACAAAACAAGATGCAATAAGACAAGGCAAAGCCATCATATGGAGGCTGGACAATGCAGCCCAATAAGAGGAAAACAGTCCTTACAGCAGACAAAAAAGTCAGAGATACACCAGCTCCCACTGTCAGGAGTTCCACAAAAACACCAGGCTGAGAGCTGTAACGTGAATGCAGAAGACCTAGTGCAGACCCATGCAGGCCTACGCTTGCTGCTTCAGTCTGTGAGGCCTGGTTGGTTGATTCAGTGGGACAAAATCTCCTGTATCTTCCATCCTTTGTGACCCCTACCATCCTTTCTCCTCCACATCCATGGTTTCTCAGTATTGGAGGGGAGGGACCTGATGGTGACCTCCAGTTTAGACACTCTGTCTGTATAATATCTGGCTATGGGTCTCTGCGCCTGCTCCCATCTGCTGTCAGAGGAAGCCTCTCTGATGATGACTGAGAAGACACCAATCTATGCTTAGCAGAATACTATTAGGAATCATCTCATTGTTTTTGTTTTGGTTTCTTTTTTTTTTTAATTTTATTTTTTTCTTATCACTTACATTTTATTATTAACTCTCTATCCTAGCTGTATCCTGCTCCCTCATTCCCTCCCAATCCAACCCTCCCTCCCTCACCTCCACCCTGCCCCTTTCCAAGTCCACTGATGGGGGGGACCTTTTCCCCATTCATCTGATCGAGTTTTATCAGGTATCTTCAGGAATGGCTGCAAAGTCCTCCTCTGTGGCCTAACAGGACTGCTCCTCCCTTGGAGGGTTGGGAGGTCAAAGAGCCAGCCATTGAGTTCCTGTTAAAAATAGTCCTTGTTCCCCTCACTATGGGGAACCAATTGGTTACTGAGCAACCACAGGCTACATCCGAGCAGAGGTTCTAGGTTATATCCATACATGGTCCTTGGTTGAATGTCAGTCTCAGAAAAGACCCTGTGCCCAGAAAGATATATTTGGTCCTTGTGGAGCTCCTATCCTTTTCCCATCATACTAACTCTCCTTCTATCATATGATTCCCTGTACTCTGCCGAAGGTTTGGGTATGAGTCTTTGTATCTGCTTTGAAAACACTACTAGAGTCTTTCAGATGCCTTCAGTAGACTCCTGTCATACGTTCAATGCACATCCCATCTGTCTTTCTAAACAAGGATTGATCATCTTACCCCATGTCTGCTCTCTTGATTATCTATTTAGGTGTATAGATTTCATTATGTTTATCATATCTTATAGGTCTATATAAGCAAGTATATACCGTGTTTGTCTTTCTCCTTCGGGGATATTTCACTCAGAAGGATCTTTTCTAGATCCCACCATTTGCCTGCAAATTTCATGATTTCCTCCTTTTTGATTGCTGAGTAGTATTCCATTGTGTAAAAATACCACAATTTCTGTATCCATTCCTCCATTGATGGACATCTGGGTTGTTTCCAGGTTCTGGCTATTACAAATAAAACTGCTATAAACATGGTTGAGCAAGTATCCCTTTTGTGTACTTGAGCAAAGTTTGGGTATATACCTAGCAGTGGTATAGCTGGGTCTTGAGGAAGGACTATTCCTAATTGTCTGAGAAAGAACCAGATAGATTTCCAAAGTGGTTGTACCAGTTTACATTCCCATCAGCAGTGGAGGAGTGTCCCCTTTCTCCACAACCTCTCCAGCATGTGCTGTCCCTTGAGTTTTTCATCTTGGCCATTCTGATGGGTGTAAGGTGAAATCTCAGCATCCTTTTGGTTTGCATTTCCCTAATGGCTAATGAGGTTGATCACTTCTTTAAGTGTTTCTCTGCCATTCGAAATTCCTCTGTCGAGAATTATCTGTTTAGCTCTGTTCCCCATTTTTTTAATTGGATTACTTGGTTTGCTGCTTTTCAGCTTCTTTAGTTCTTTGTATATACTAGATATTAGTTCTCTGTCAGATAAAGGGTTATTGAAGATTCTTTCCCAATCTGTAGGCAGTCTTTTTGTTTTGATATTTTGCTTTAATATTGTTTCATTTACGAATGTAGGTGCTCTTGTATTTGGGGCATAGATATTCAAAACTGTGATGTCCTCTTGGTGGATTTTCCTTTGATGAGGAAAAGGCCCTCCTTATCTTTTTGGTTAACTTGGGTTGAAAGTCTATTTTATTAGATATTAGGATGGTTACTCTAGCTTGTTTTCTGGAACCATTTGCTTGAGAAACATTTTTCCAGCCCTTTACTCTAAGGTAGTGTTTATCTTTGTTACATAGGTGTGTTTCTTGGATGCAACAGAATGTTGGATCCCGTTTCTGCAACCATTCTGTTAGTCTGTGTCTTCATATTGGGGAGTTGAGTCCGTTGATGTTGATAGAAACTAGTGACCAACAATTATTACTTACTTTTGATGTGGGGTTGATGGTGTCCCTCAGTTTCATTGGTTGTACTCTTTTGGTTTTTTTGTTGTGTAGTTATCTATTTCCTCTGTTTGCTAAAATGTAGTTGTTTTCTTTGGTTTGGAGTTTCCCTTCTAGTAACTTCTGTAGAGCTGGGTTACTATGTAGATATTGTTTAAATTTGGTTTTCTCATGGAATATTTTGAATTCTCCGTCTATGTTGATTGAAAGTCTTATTGGGTATAGTAGTCTGGGTTGGAATCTGTGGTCCCTTAAGGACTGTGTGATTTCTGTCCAGGCCCTTCTGGCTTTCATAGTTTCTGTTGAGAAATCTGGTGTGATTCTGATAGGTCTACCTTCATATGTTACTTGGCCTTTTTCCCTTGCTGCTTTTAGAATTTTTTCTTTGTTTTGTAGGTTCAGTGTTTTCACTATGATGTGATGTGAAGAATTTCTGTTCTGTTCTAGTCTACTTGGTGTTCTGTAGGCCTCATGTATGTTTGTGGACATCTCCTTCTTTAAGTTGGGAAAGTTTTCTTCTATAATTTTCTTGAAAATATTTTCCGAACCTTTGAGCCTTATGTCTTCTTTTTCTTCTACTCCTATTATTCTTAGATTTTGTCTTTTCATGTTGTCCTTGATTTCTTGAATGTTTTGTGTTTGGAACTTTTCTGATTTTATTTTTTCTTTGAGAGACGTGTCAATTTCCGCAAGTCTATCTTCGGCTCCTGAGATTCTTTCTTCCATCTCTTGTATTCTGTTGGTGATGCTTACCTTTGTAGTGCCTGATCTTTTCTCTATGTTCTCCAGCTCCTGGTTTTTCTCTATTTGTGTTTTCTTTATTGATTCTAATTCTGTTTTCATGTCTTTCACCATTTCCTTCATCTGTTTGAATGTGGAGTCCTGCTTTTCAATGATAGCTTCTATTTTCTTGTTCGTTTCCTCTCTATGTATCACTAATTGTGCCTCTACTTCTTTGGGTATAATTGCCTGTATTTCTATGAGAGCTTTGTTTATTTCTTCTTTATTTGCCTTCATTTGTGTGGACATTTCTTTGAGAGCTTTGTGCATTTCTTCTCTGTTTGCCTCAAATTTCGTGGTCATTTCTCTGAGAGCATGATTTGTTTCCTCTTGGTTAGTCTCGATTTCTTTGGTTATTTCTCTGAGGGCTTTGTTCATTTCATCTTTATGGGCCTCTAATAGCTGGAGAAACATAGTTTTGAGGTTGTTTTCTTGTATATCTAGTGAATTGAAGTGTCCATTGTTTTGTGGGGTTGTTGGTGAGGTCATTATATCCTGATTTTTGTTGAGAGTGTTTTTACGTCTGCCTGTAGCCATCTGGTTATTTATAATCCTCACTGTTTGTTCCTCGAGTTTGTAGTTCGGGCTATGATCGTCTCTTTCTGTTTTCTAGACTGTTTTTTTCAGGAAAATGAGAGAGGTTCACTGGTTTGGGAGTGTGCATTCTGGTTTCAGTTTTGCCTAAGTAAGGAATGTGATGCTGGTGCTATTCACATGCCTTTTAGTGGGCACAGTGTGTATGTGTGGATTCTCTGACTATTGCAGTGTCCTGCAAGCCACTATTACGCAGTTCTGACTGAGATCCAGGGATTGTTTGCCTGGATTACACTGGTGGACCCATAAGGCAGAAGCTTCAGTGTTGGGGTTGCTATCCCAAGAATCCCTATGATGCCCACACTAGGGGTGTGGGTGGCAGGGTTCTCGTCTGGTTGCTTCTGTGGAGAGGCCCTGGGTCTGGGGCAAACTCTCCTTAGAAGGCTCACTCACTCCCTTGCAGGACTAGTTAAAATAGACAGGGGTTCCCCTTGCTCTCCACTCTCTGATTTGGTCCTGCTGAGAAGAATGCGTGGGTAGGCTAACAGTCAGCTCTGTGTCACTGCAGCAGCAGGACTCGGTGTCTACCTTTCCTGTGTGCTACCTCTCTGATCTTTTCCTCTGCCAGGAGGGGTTTTGTTGGCTGGTCCTGGGGTAGCACGAGAAAGAGTTGAGTTGAGTGTTCTCAATCCCAGATCCCAGGCTCAGATCTCTCTGCCTGAAGCAGCCTGGCAGTAGAGCCTATGTTTGCTGACTCGGCGAGAGTACCAGTTAGGGGTGAGTATCCTCAGATCCAGAGCTCAGGTTTCTCTGCCAGGTGCTGCTGGGTGAGCTGGAGAGGGGGTGCTATGTCCTGTGGCAGGCTGCCTCTGTGTCTTTCCCCTCTGACCTTCCCCTCCACTAGGGCAAGCTTATGGTGCCACTCTGAGGGGAGTGCCAGGATAGGTTGGGACTTCTCAGTCCCGATCCTGAGCCAGGGTTTCTCTGCCAGGGCCCGGAGGGGGCGCCGGTGCTAGGACTTGGTGCTAGTCCTTATTGTGCTGTATCCCGGAGAGTCTCAGGAGGTGTTGAATGACCACAGTCCCAGATCCTGAGCTGAAGTTTGTTTGCTAGGAGCAGCTGGCAGCACTGGGGTCCGGGCACTGTGAAGCCGCTGTGCACCTCTTTATCCTTCCGCTCCACAGAGGCAGGGTTATGGCGGTGTTCTGGTTCTCGGGGGAGTGCCTGAATGGATTGCGTTTTCTCAGCCCCGATCTCAGGTTGTTTTTTTTTTTTTTTTTTTTTTTTTTTTTTTTTTTTTTTTTTTTGTAGGAGCTGCAGCTCTTGCTGGGGCTGGGGTATAGATAGTGTGGTCTGTGCCAGATTCTGCTTGACGTCTCCTGCCTCCTCCAAAGAGGGAGTAGGGTTTTGGGTGCCGGGAAGTGCCTGGGGATCACCTCTCAGGGTGTCTCCTCCTGGTGGAGTCTGCCGTGACCTGATTCTAGATGAACTCAGATTATAGTTAGTCTCTTTCTTCTTGGAAGTCTAGATAACTCTGTTCTGGGTTGATCAGCCCCTTCACTCACCAATTTCCGCATTGCGGGTCCTCTCCCCTTCAGCTAGGCTGCACACTAGCCACTGCCGCCATCTTGGTACCTTGTTTTGGTTTCTTTGGGGGGGTCTTTTACTCCTTTTCCTTCCTCTTCTTCCTTTTCTTTTTCTTTCTTCCCTTCTTCTTCTTCTTCTTCTTCTTCTTCTTCTTCTTCTTCTTCTTCTTCTTCTTTTCTTTTTCCTCATCTTCTTCCTTCCAGTTGTGCTTGTTTCTCCTCTAGGCATCTGGGCTGTCCAGTCTTCAGTTCCTGGGTATCCAGCAGTGTAAGACATGGCCTCCTTCTCCTGGCATGGCCCTCAAGTTAAACCAAGTATAGGTTTGCCACTCCCAGATGATTTGTACAAATGCTCAATTTTTTTTCATTGTGCAAGTGGACTATACCTCAAAATATGCTTTATTTTCTTTGTGTTACCATTGTTCTATTTTTATTGAAAACACTCTGTTGGTTGCATCCATCAGTGTTTATTGCTATGTGATCTGTCATGTAGCAATATAGACTTAACATTTCAGTATAAAAGTAGAAAGACGTGACGGTCATAAATAAATGATTTTCAAAGTAAATCTTTCTGCATTCTCTTAGCTGTATGCCTCCTGGTTGATTCAATACAGGAGGAAAGGCTTTCTTGAGAGAAATGTTCTGTTAATTGCACTAAAGAAATTACAGTGCAAGACAGGGCCCAGCTAGAATCAAGCTGCAACACGAAAGTCATAAACCTCCCTCAGGATGAAAAATAAAGGTAAACACAGCATATGTATGTTCTATGTTTTCTCAGTTTGTCTCTCCACAAAAAGAGTGTGAAGGGCAAGCCATTTTAGTTGAAGAAAAGACTGATAATTGGTCATTTCCCTTGGTAATATTAGCATCTAAAACAATGTAATAACTGTCTATATTATTTATGGCCAGTTTATACCCCTTTTATATTTGAGATTTATTTTGCCTTTCCTCTTAGTGTGAGGGAGGAAAGGACATTTAAGTAGATGTAGCTTAAGTCTCCATAAAAGGGCTTTATCTTTATTTTACTGGAACTCTATGAAAGGCACATCATAAAAAAATTTTCTGTAGTGAAATTAAATCTGTCTACAGCTTAATGTTTACTGGAGAGTAAATAAAATAAATTACTGATTTCATTCAATCAGTTCTTTGACACTTTTACTATAACTAATAAATTTAGATAGAAACCTGAATAAGTACTTGTGATTGCCAAAATTGAAATACTTGAACAAGTAAAAGCTTGGATAAATTTTAAGTCCTAAGAAATAAAACTTGATGTAACAAAGTAGTTTTAATGAGAGGAAAAAGATTAAGACATATTTTAATGGAATTGGAACAGTCGTGTTTAGTTTAACCACTTAAAGAAAATCATAAAATGGATGCTTATTTTTTAAAGTATGGCATACATTTTTCATAAACAATCTAGATAAGCAGAAGAAAATGTGGTTACACTGAAAATGACATTAATATTATTAAATATATAAAATGTGATTATTTTTAAACTTTACCTTTCTGAATCACAAGGTAAGAGCAACATTTATATACAAGTAGTTTTACAGGAGAAAAGAGGGTAGATTCTATTTTTTCTAGAGATAAATTAACGATTACCTTAGAATCTATGTGTAAGTCTACCAAATGAAACATTTCTATGCAACTTTCTTTGTCCTAATAAGGTTTCTATTGATGTGATCGAGGCTATAAAAAAAGCACATTGGAAAGAGGATTTTTTTTAGCTTACAGTTCTAGTCTCATTCACTACAAGTCACTCAGTGTCTGGCTCTCTGAGTGCCTCCCCTGGATGGGGGAGCAGCCTTGCCAGGCCACACAGGAGGACAATGCAGCCAGTTCGAATGAGATTTGATAAGCTAGGGTCAGATGGAGGGGGAAAAGGACCTCTTCTCTCTGTGGACTTGGAGAGAGGCATAGGAGGAGATTAGGGAGAGAAGGGGAGATTGGGTGGGGAGGAGAAAGGGGGCTACAGCTGGGATACAAAGTGAATAAACTGTAATTTATATAAAAAATAAAAAATAAAGAAGTCAGCAGGAACTCAAGGAAGGTAACTAGAGACAAGAACTGAAGCACAGAAATGCTTCTTACTGGTTTACTGCCCCTGGCTTCCTCAGTTTACTTTCATACTCTAAAATTTGACAATATTCTTAAAAACTGAACTACATTTATATATATTTTTTATATAAATTATCATATTATCATTATATATATATATAATCCATGGTGGAAAAACTCACACTGAAGATAGGAATACATTGTTAGGTCAATATACCATGCTATACCAAGAAGTTATTAAATCATAGCTCCCATAACTAAAAATACAAGATTTATTCATTCATTTTGTTTCAAGTAGTGATGGAATTTGATAATAATGTGGCTGCTTGAAGTAACTATTATTCATAAAAATTTCAATTTTGGATAAAAAATAAAGCAGAAAAAGGTTAAGCAAAAGTAAAAATACCCTACATATAATAAAGGTTAATAAATGTATATGTTTTCATACTCAACAACTCAATCAGAATATGGAAATTTTCTTAATTTATAGCCATATTTTTCAATTCTTCCTGTGAGTCTGCCATCACTTCATTCATTGGAAAGTGGCATGTGGGTGTGTGCATGTATGTGATGTTATTGCATAGTATGATCATCGGCTGTCATAAGGCAGAGAAGAGCTAGAAACCTGAAGACTGTGGTGGCCCGCAAAGTCACGGCACATGGTCAAACTATGGTAGTAGTGGGAAGTAGTAGCAATAGGTAGTAGCTGTCAACATGGAGTCACCAGAGCCTAACTTGAGATTCTAGCCCACAAATGCCTGTAGTCGGTCTTGAATAGTTTCTAGTCCATATTGTAGATAGACATGGAGGATGGGGATTATTTAATAGTACTGGGTGTGGTTTTTCACTGATCCAGCTCCCTTTGAGTCACCTGTGTATGCTTTTATGATTTAACTCATCAGTTCATCAATCATTTGACTGTCTGTCTGGGATAAAAGAGATTTTCCTTTCATATGTCCAACGAAAGGCAAGACAATGTTCATTCTACTCTGACTTTTTATATATTATGTATAAACAAAAAGGCACAGAAAATATTCACAATCCAAGCAAACCTTCTTAAATTCACCTTTATTATTACTTTTGAATAATAATTTTATCTCTAATCACATTTTTTCAAATTATTTATTCCTTACCATACTGAAGCTTAAAAAACATAGGTTTTCTTTCTTTTTTTTCTTTGTCACTGTTTCTTGTATCACATAAAATTTATTTTGAATATCTTAGTATTTTTCTCCTGTCAATCTATCATTTCCTTTAGGGATTTTAGTGAGGAATATTAAAGGAGGAAAACAAATTGCTTTTTTTTTATTCCCATGTTTGTCAATATCAGTTGCTGGCATCTTTATTGCTGAGTTGTAACAATCTATTATGTCTTTTTCATTTCCCTGTTGATGAATACTTTTCATTTTTGTGTTTATTTTGAGTGAAGTTGCTAGGAGGATCTTGTGAATGACTTTTTATTAGTCTTCAATTTCATGCCTTTTGGATGAACTCCTAAAATGTGAATTGCTATGAAATTTAAATTTTCAGGAAACTATAAAGTACATTTACAAAATGCTTGCCAAAGTAAATACAAAGGGCAGTTCTCTTATTGAAGGAAAGACCAGTAAGTACAAGCCAGAAGATAAAAGAATTGAAAGGGTTTTATTACCTATAGCAGAGAGTACTGGAGAGAAAGTACTGGAGTTATACCAACACTGTTACCATTCTTTAACAAAGGAAACATAAACATTTATTCAGGGATCTTACACATATTCATTTGGAAATGGACCTTGTGTGGGAGTATATTAGTAAGGGTACTCAACAAGGTCATATTTCAAGATAAAATGCTGTCAAACACTTTCCTGGGCATTTTTATCCCCAAGTTAAAGGACACATGTTTGGAAGGTAAAAATGGCAGGCAGGAGTATTTCTGGGAATGCTTAGCTTTTCCCTTAAAGATGGAGATGGACAGCATGAATAATTTAAGAGATGTTTAACTTGACTCCTAAAGATGACAGGGAGAAGAAATGCTTCTAGACATGTTCAGAATTACTTTTTTCCTCAAAAGATTTTACTTTAAGGCAATGAAAGCGACACTTTAAAATTACAATAATATGCAGTGTATTTCTAAGAGCAACTGCCTCACATAACTTCAGTCACTCTATTTTACACTCTAGCATTTCTGAGTGCTAATTTTACTAGATCTTTACAAACACTTTTGCTACTAGCTGTTCTCATTACTGAGAAGTGATGGATAAGAAGATCTGGAAGGGACAGGAGCTCCATCAGGAGACCAACAGAGCAGAAAAATATGGGCCCTGGGAGGCCTGCAGAGACCGATGAATCAAATACTGTCCATGAATGCGTGGAGAGGATCTAGACTACCTGCTCAGATGTAGCCCATGGGCAGCTCAGTCTCCATGTGGATACCCTAGTAAGGGAGCAGGGACTATCTCTGACATGGACTCAGTGGCCTGCTCTTTGTTTACCTCACCTGTCGAGGTAATCTAACTAGGTCATAGAGAAAGAGGATCCAGACAGCCCTGATGAGACCTGATAGGTTAGGGTCAGACTGTAGGGGAGGAGGACCTCCCCTATCAGTGGACTAGGGAGGGATATAGGGGTGGAAGAAATAGAAAGGATGGGACTGAGAGGAGATGAGGGAGGGAGTGACAGCAGGTATACAAAGTGAATAAAATGTAATAAATGATAATAATAAAGAAAAAATGAAAAAAAAGAGAAAAGAATAAACAAATGTTTAGGAAATTGGAAGCTCCATACATTTTTCTTAATTAATTAATTTATTTATTCATTCACTTTACATCCCTACAATTTTAGCCTCCTCTCTTCTCTTCTTCTGGTCCCAACCTCCCTCCTTCTTCTCCCATTCCCCCTCCCCTATTTCTCAGATAAGGGGAGCACCCCACCCATCCACCCCAGCTCATCAAGCTCTATCAGAACTGAGTGTATCCTTTCACCTGTGGCCTTGCAAGGCAGCCCAACCAGCTGGGGAGTGATTAAAAAAAAAAAAAAAAAAAAACAGGCAATGGCCTTCATGTCAGAGATGGCCCTCACATCCCTTTCTAGGACACCCACATGAAGCCTGTGTTGTCCATCTGCCACGCTGGAATTTTTAACCTTCTTGATCTTACTCATATTTTGTGCAGGCAACCACAGCTGCAGAGAATCCACATGTCTATCAGCCATGACTTCCTTAGGTGCCAGCCTTTAACAGTATTTCCTCTCCCCTTTCCTCAGCTCTTACATTCCTATCACCCCCTATTCCATGATGTTCTTGAGGAATCAACATGGGTACTGAAAGAGATGTTTCATTCATAGCTGAGCACTCATAGTCCCTTATTCTTAGCACTGCATTAACCACTATCTTCAGAAATCAAAAGGTACTCTGTTCCAAATAAGGCTGCTACAAACATGGTTGAGCAAATGTCCTTATTGTGTACTTGAGAATCTTTTAGATATATGCCTAGGAGTGGTATGGCTGGATCTTGAGGAAGCACTATTCCTAGTTGTCTGAGAAAGCACCAGATTGATTTCCAGAGTGGTTGTACCAGTTTACATTCCCACCAGCAGTGTAGGAGGGTTCCCCTTTCTCCACAACCTCTCCAACATGTGTTGTCTCTTGAGTTTTTGATCTTAGCCATTCTGATGGGTGTAAGGTGAAATCTTAGGGTCGTTTTGATTTGCATTTCCCTGATGGCTAATGAGGTTGAGCATTTCTTGGAAACAGCCCAGATGCCCCTCAGTGGAGGAATGGATGCACAAATTGTGGTATATCTACACAATGGAATATTACTCAGCAATAAAAAACAAGGAAATCATGAAATTTGCAGGTAAATGGTGGGATCTGGAAAAGATCATCTTGAGTGAGCTATCCCAGAAGCAGAAAGATGCACATGGTATATACTCACTCATATAGACATATAATATAGGATAAACCTACTAAAATCTGTACACCTAAAGAAACTAATTAAGAGGGAGGACTCTTGCTAAAATGCTCAATTACTATCCAGAAAGGCAAAGAGTCTGGACATCAGAAGAAGGGAAAAAGAGGGAACAAGTCAGGAGCCTGACACAGAGGACCTCTGAAAAGCTCTGCCGTGCAGACTATCAATGTAGATACTGAGATTTATGGGCAACCTTTGGGCAGAGTGCAGGGAATATTAGGAAAGAAGTGGGAAACAATAAGATGTGGAGAGGACAGAAACTCCACAAGGAGAGCAACAGAACAAAAAAAATCTGAGCACAGGGGTCTTTCCTGAGACTGTTATTCCAACCAAGGACTATGAATGGAGATAACCTAAGACCCTGCACAGATGTAGCCCATGGCAGTTCAGTATCCAAGTGGGTTCCATTGTAATAGGAACAGGGACTGTCTCTGACATGAACTGATTGGTCTGCTCTTTAATTACCTCCCCCTGAGGGGGAAGCAGCATTACCAGGCCACAGAAGAAGACAAGGCAGCCACTCCTGATGAGACCTAATTGACTAGGATCAGAAGGAAGGAAAAGAGGTCCTCCCCTATCAGTGGACTTGGGGAGGGGCATGCATGCAGAGGGTGGAGGAAGGGAGGGATTGGGAAGGGAGGAGGGAGGGAACCATGGGAAGGGATACAAAGTGAGTAAAGTGTAACTAATAAAGAAAAATAAAATAAAAAAAGGTACTCTGATTTAAGTCGAGAAAAACACAAGTCTGTAGATATAAATACAAACACTTATCTATTTTAAGATATTTGTTTTATTTTATGCTTCTGGCTGTTTTGTCTGCATGTGTGTTTGTGCACTGGCTTTACAGTGCTCACAGAGGCAAGGAAAAGGGATTTGATTGCCTGTAACTGGAGTTATAAATGATTGTGAGCCATCGTGAGGTTATTGAGAATGAAATCTGTTTCCTCTAGGACAACAAGTGTCCTAACTGATGAGCCATCGCTCTAACCTCCAAACATAAATATTCAGGTATAATTTGCATATATTTAGTTGTTAAGCATGTTCATCTCCACTCAAGTCATGGAATGTGATTCTTAAAATTATTATTATCTGGTTTTCCATGACTGGAACATAGGAATACATTTGTGAGGTTAACTGTGTATGTGTGTGTGTGTGTGTGTGTGTGTGTGTGTGTGTGTGTGTGTACGCATATTTTGCAGAGGTGCATGGGTTTTTACATGTTTATGTGGGCAACAAAAGAAAACTTTAGGTGTTTCCTCTACTACTCTTTACCTTACAGCTTCTGGGGGGTAAGCAGAAGCCAAACAAGTCCTTGGAGTCTCTATGCACCAATTGCTTCCAGTAAGATTTCATTCCCTATGGGGAGACACACTGATTAAAGAAACAGTGGGAAGCTCAGTCACACTGAATAAGTAAATGCAGCCACATAAGAAAAGCTTCTCTTGCTATCCTGTGAATTGGAACATTGGTGGAGGTGCTATAATACTAAATTGGCATCAGTAATAAGAAAACAACAACAAAAACTCCTCAGAGGCTGCAGGCAAGATGGTTCTTTCTGCACAACATTCTCAAAGTACCAACCAATCCTATTACAGCAAGTTACAGCAGGACTAGGTGCCATCCTCAACCACTGAGGCCAGACAAAACATCCAAAATATATGAAAATGATTCAAAGGCAGGCAACAGCTTCAGAGACAGCTCCCACTCTTATTGTTATGGGCCCCACATATAGAACAAGCTGCTCATCTGCTATGTATGTGTAGGGAACCTAGCTCCAGGCCATGCATGCTTCTTGGTTAATAGTTCAGTCTCTGTGAGTCCCCATGGGCCCAAATTAGTTTTCCTCTGTAGATCTTCTTGTGGTGGTCTTGATTCCTCAGGCTCCCTCAATCCTCCCCCAGCTCTTCTACAAGACACTCTGAGCTCCACCTATTGTTTGGCTTTGGGTTTCTAGATCTTTTTCTATCAGCTGCTGAATAAAGCCTCTCAGAAGACAGTTATGCTATACCCCTTTCTGGAAGCAAAGCAATCATTAATAGTGTCAGGGGTTGGTTTTCTCCTATTGGATGGGTCACAAGTTGGGCCAGCCATTGGTTGGACACTCCTTTGATCTCTGCTCCATCTTTATCCCCGCACTACTTGCAAGCAGGACAAATTTGGAGTTGAAGGTTTTGGAAGGAACTGGGTGGGAGAGGGATAGGAAGGGGGCAGAGGTTGAGAACAGGAAGGTTAAGACTGGGAAAGAAAACAGAAATAAGTGGAGGTACATCTATGGGACAGGGGAGGTTTCCTTGAGTCTGTGGGGGTGACCTTAGTTGAGACTTCTATTGGTAGTGTATAGGAAGCCTGAAAAGACCACCTGCTATAGCCAGGCAGGACTTCCAGTGTAGGGACGGGAACCCTTGTTAACATTAAATGCAACTACAACTAGTCCTCAACCTACTTTCAATAATCAAAAAGTATACAATGATATGTCATAGCCAAAAAATTTGGGTGTATGATCATTTCTAAGCCAATGACAATGCCTATACCCAAAATACATTGTAGGGTCAGTGACAAAAGAATCATGGCCAACTTGGGCTGTGGAAGAGAACACGTTTCACTAGGAGTCTAGATATTGTTGAAAAAAAAATGAAACAAATAAAAAACAGAATAGAGAATTAGTGTCCTGCAAAAGCATGAAGAAGACCTGTAATTACTCAAATCTTTTACTCAGCAATCAAATTTATAAACATATTGAAATAAAATACATTGACCAGGCAAGTAGAAATTGTCAGTATTCTTTTTGATGTAAACAAGGAATGCTTGGAAATGGGTAGTATCTAAGAAGACAGACACATCCCTGTTATTGTCATCTAATATTTAGCTTTGTGCTGTTGCTTAAGAATCCTCATTCAGTGAGTAGGATAACTCCAATTTGATATTGACAGTCACAAGACAAACCTGATTGTGACACTTAAATCAAACTTGTTTAATCATTTCAGGTTCAATTCTTTTGTTTCTTTTTTTCCCTTTCATTTCTCATATTTTGTAGCTGAAGTGTATTTGTCTGCTCTTATTACATTCATCATACATTTATCCCAGCAAATGAAAAACTAATCTCCCTTTGCATTCCCATGAGTAAAGGATTTTTTTCTGAACTGAACCAGAGACCATTTTTCTGTTTCTTTATTTTGAGGCATGAGGTTACCTGGGCTGGTGGTCTTGAACTCACACTGTAGATAAACTGGATTTGAAACAGTGATCAACCTGCCTTAGCCTGCCAAATACCTTTAGAATTACAAACCTTCCCACTTCACCCAGATGAGTTAAAGCATCCGTTTTTACCTAGAGTCATTACTCTTAGTTCATTAATTTATATCTTCCAGAATCCAGAAAAGGCATATTGTCAGAGGTCTCCAAATCTATAATTTGATGAAGCAAGTTCAATGAAATAGAATGAAATGAAAGAAAATAGCTGGAGGAAAGGCAAATAAATTACAAAGCAACAAACCCGAGGGATTACACACTAGATCTGTTAGCAGCCTCGAATATTCTGGACTGCAACCCTTTGGGAAGTCTCTCCTGGATTGTACTGTAATAGTCATTACTTTATTGGCATTTTAATTGTTGGAATGGCTTTAGATAAATACTTTGAAGCTCAAAGTCATATTTTGAATTAAAAACAAAAACAAACAAACAACAACAACAAAAATACCCCTTCCATCTCTCTTAGAAAATGCAGAACTAAAAGGGAGCCAGAGACTATTTTGAAACTAGGGCAACTGAAGTGTTGAAAAGACTCATTCCGCCTTTTCTCATGCGTTTATTTTCTTCCCCCCTTAATATTTTCTCTCTATGGGTATTTTTTTCTATTAAAACTAATTCTTTTAAGATTTATCAGGTTTGAACATGGTAGCCTTTAACAGAATCCTTCATTTCACCATCAGAAAAACTTTCTCTTTCCCTTTAATTTGAATCCGCAAAAACCCTTGGGGTAAAATTCTTGTTCCTCTGACCTGAGTCATGCTCTATTCCTGTGGATGATGGATTGGGTTTCCAGGCTGGTGGAGCTTATCATTACCCGTTGAAAGATTGAAGAACTACAGCTGTTCCCATGAAAACAGAGACTTGTTTTTAGATAATTGGATGGGTGTTACGATTAAACCCATGGCCAGTGCATTGTCTCTGGGCTCTATGACATTGCTTTCCATTTCTAGCCCATCGCTATGCAAACTTTACCTTTTTTATGTTACAGTTTCTAGACCATTGTGAGAAGAAGCCTCTGTTTCTAACTCTAATGTACAAAGCAGCCATCTTGAAATATCATGACATTAATCTTTTTCAAGTTTAAAATGTCCCACTCACATTTTCACCTCTTCCCTAGCTCTCACCATGCACAAGCAAACAAAAGTCTCTACCAGGGAACTGTCTTTGGACCTACATGGACCTGTCCGAATATTCATCATATACATTCTTTGATTAAAATGTTTAGCATTTAATTTTAGACTAATCAGATATTATAAATAAATAATTGTTCAAAACTATGAATCACTTATGTCATCCAACTGGTTTAATTTAATATAATTTTAATTTCAGTTGAAGTCAATCACAATGGGGATTTTTTCTTAGCCACAACGTTATTCTAAATGCATTGTTAAATACCTCTCTGAGTTGTTTCTATCCTAGCACTGTTATAAAAATAAGTAAGTAAATAAATAATGCACTTAAGTTTATCCAAAGCCATAGGTGATAACTCCAGTTCATGCAGCTGGGCAAAATATCTACAGATAGATAACAGAATTGACCCACATTATTTAACTCCACAACTAAATACAAACTAGGAAAGATTTTTTTTTTAAATTTTGATATATTGAAAGCTAATGCATCAAAAATTAAGTTTTAAAAACAAAGCTTTATATGGAAAAAGATAAAAAAGGTAATATTTCTTCTAAAGTAGCAATTTAATAATGTTTTCATTAAAGGGAAATTAAATAATTTAGATTTATTACATAATATAAGTGAATTTAATGTGAATTATTTTAAGCTGAATTTTATTTATGTTGAACATAAGAATAAACACAATATTATAAACTCTTTACATGATAGTGGATTAAACTGACAAATAAAATTTCTTTAAAGCAAAAAAAAAAAAAAGTAACTTCTCAATGCAATTTTCCTACATTGACAAGGACTTGCAGTGTGCATCAAGAAGGTATTTTTCCTAAAAAGGAACTGCAAAAAAATATGTAAATACTTCTATTTTTAGTAAATTTTATGTGAGCTAAATTCATCCTACACTGTAAATTATCCCTCACATTTGTATTTCTCTCACATTCCTTTTTGATGGGAAAGGAAGTCGTGACCTTTCTATAGATTCCTGGGATTAAAGCCACTCAAGTATGCGCAACAGGTGTGCCTCACCTATTTGGTCTTTTGGAAAGTTCACATACCATTCATATAGAGAAAAATGAATCAGAGAGGTAAGAGCCCTAAGGTGCTGCACAAGTCCTACAGAGAAAATGAAGCCACGATCAGAGAAAGTGGCAAAACCAAACACTGGAATGCAGGTGAGGAGAATATAATCTCAGTTACACACATACGAAGTTTTTCTTTAAAAAAGTAAGAAAAATCACTCAAAGTTCACTTATGATTATAGAAACTAAATTAGTCCATGTTGTAGTTTCGATTTCTATTGCTATGATAAAACACCTGAAAAAAAAAAACATATTTAAGCGGGAAAATGTTTTATTCAGTGTATAATTTAAAGTTACAGCCCATTACTGCAGAGAAATCAAAGCAGCACAGATATAGTTACAAACAATATTTCTGCAGTCATAATGCCTATAATCTAGATAGGAATAAATATTTTGAATAACAATAATAAAAACTTTCACTACTTTAAGAATTTACATTGCCTTGTTTATGCCTACTTGCAGCAAGGGAGAATCATTTGGGAAGGACACCCAACTGAAAAAAAATATAAAATTGGTCTGTAGACAATCTGTCAGGCACTTTTTTAATTAATGATTGGTGTGTGAAGGCCTGGACCACTGTTCAGGTGCTAACTCTTCCAAGATGATCTTGGATGATATTTTAAAAAAATGGAAAAAAATCAGGAGAACAAGCCAGTTAGAATAATTCTTCGATGATTTCTGCTTTAGTTACTACTTTTAAGTTCCTGCAGATGATGAACTACAAGCAAGCTGTAAGATGAAATAAACCTTGTCCTATCCACATGGCTTTTCTTCATGATTATTATCAAAGTAATAGAGATAACTAAGATAGTACTGAGAATTACTACTGGTAGGAGAGAGAAAGAGAAAGAGAGAGAGATTCAGGAAGCCTTAGGTCTGAGAAAAAGACATGAACAAGGTAATGTGGGGAATTAGCGTGAATTTAAATGAGATAATTGTAAGGAAAGGAGATAACTCTGAAAAAAAAATAGTTCTTCCTGGGAGACAAACATGATAGGAGAAAAGTTAAGGAGGTGACAGTAGTAAAAAAAAGCTTTTAAAGTCATATCAGGGTTTAAGGGTTCTGATACTAGACTTGCAAATGATGTCAAGATTTCAACTTTTATTTGGAATGGGGAAAGGCATTAGAGTCATTTGCAAACAAGAACAGTGTGATCTGTTCCCAGTCTGTAGGCTGTCCTTTTGTTCTGTTGGCAGTGTCCTTTGCTTTACAAAAGCTTCTCAGTTTCATGAGGTTCCATTTATTTATTGTTGCTCTTAGAGCCTGTGCGGTTGGTATTCTATTCAGGAAGTTGTCTCCTATGCCAATGAAGTCAAGGCTCTTGCCCACTTTTTCTTCTAACAGATTTAGTGTGTCTGGTTTTATGCTAAGGTCTTTGATATACTTGGACTTTACTTTTATGCAGGGTGACGAATATGGATCTATTTGCATTTTTCTACATGGAGACATCCAGTTAGACCAGCACCATTTGTTGAAGATACTATCTTTGTTCCATTGTATGCTTTTGGCTTCTTTGTCATAAATCAAGAATCCATAGGTGTGTGGGTTTATTTCTGTATCTTCACCAACCATACATCTGACAGAGGACTAATATCCAGAATATATAAAGAACTCAAACAAAACCAAGTAATCCAATTAAAAAATGGGGTGCACAACTAAACAGATAATTTTCAAAGGAGGGATATTGAATGGCAGAGAAACGCTTAAAGAAATGCTCAACTTCCTTAGTCATCAGGAAAATGCAAATCAAAACCACCCAGAGATTCCATCTCAAACACATCGTAATGGCTAAGATCAAAAACTCAAGGGATGATGTATGCTAGAAATGATGTGGAAAACAGGGAACCGTCCTCCATTGTTGGTGGGAATGTAACCTTGTACAACCACTATGGATTTTAATATGGTGCTTTCTCAGAAAATTAGGAATAGTGCTACCTTAAGATCCTCAAGAGGTGGACATTGCAGCCAGTCCTGAAGAAACCTGATAAGCTACGGTCAGATCGAAGGGTAGGAGACCTCCCTTATCTGTGGACTTGGAAAGGGGCAGGGAGGAGATGAGGGAGGGAGGGTGGAATGGGGAGGGAATGAGGGAGCAGGCTACAGCTGGGATGCAAAGTTAATAAACTATAACTAATATTTAAAAAATAAAATGAAAAAGACAAAAAAGTAAAAATGAAAAAAATATCCTCAAGTATATATCTGAAAGACGCTCAACCATACAGCAAGGACATTTGCTCAACTATGTTCACAGCAGCTTTGTTCATAATAGCTAGAATCTGAAAACAAACTTGATATTTGTTTTCAATATTTGTTTGTTAAAAAAATGGAAAAAACTGAACTGAAAATGGATACAGAAATTGTGGTATATTTACAAAATGGAATACTAATAGGCAATTAAAAACAAGGAATTCATGAAATTTGCAGGCAAATGGATAGAATTAGAAAAGATCATCCTGAGTGAGCTAAGCCAGAAGCAAAAAGACACACATGGTATATATTCACTCATGAGTGGATATATAATATATGATATTTAATATAGCCATATAATATAGAATAAACATACTAAAATCTATGCTCCTAAAGAGGTTAAACAAAAAGGAAGACCCTATGGAAGATGCTCAATACTCATTCAGAAGGACAGATGCGATAAGACATTGGAAACAGAAGACAGGGAACAGGACAGGAGCTTACCACAGATGGCCTCTGAAAGACTCTACCCATCAGAGTATTGAAGCAGATGCTGAGATTCATAGCCAAACCTTGGGCAGCAGACTGCGGGGAATCTTCTGAAGAAGGGGGAGATAGAAGGGCCTGGATGCGAGAGGAACTCTACAAGGAGACCAACAGAGGCAAAAATAGGGGCTCAGGGGGTTCTGCAAAGACTGATGAACCATCCAAGGTCCATGCATGCAGAGGACAGAGACCTCATGCCTAGATGTAGCCCATATGGGCAGCTCAGTCTCCATGTGGGTTCCCAAGTAAGGGGAACGGGGGCTCTCTTTGATGTGGACTCAGTAGCCTGCTCTTTAATCACCTCACCCTTAGAGGTGGCCTAAATAGGCCACAGAGAAAGAAGATCCAGACAGCCCTGATGAGACCTGATAGGATGTGGTAAGATAATAGGGGAGGAGGACGTACCTCCTCTATCAGTGGACTCTTCCAGGGACATGGGGTGGAGGGCATGAAGAGGGAGAGATGGTGGGGCCAGGAGGAGATGAAGGAGGTGCCACAGCCAGGATACAAAGTGGATAAATTATAATAAATAATGATAATAAAGAAAAAAAGAGCAGAGTGATCTGACTTTGACCAGGTTGACTTTAGCTTTTTTTTTTTATTATTGTTTGTTATTTTAAGTTACATTTTATTAACTCTGTATCCCAGCTGTATCCCGCTCCCTTATTCCCTCCCAATCCCACCCTCCCTCCCTCAGCTTCTCCCTGACCCTTTCCAAATCCACGGATTGGGGAGGACCTCTTCCCCTTTTGTCTGGCCCTGTTTTATCAGGTATCTTCAGGGCTGGCTGCAAAGTCCTCCTCTGAGGCCTAGCAGAACTCTTCCTCCCTTGGGGGATGGGGAGTCAAAGAGCCTGCCATAGAGTTCCTTTCAGAGATAGTCCCTGTTCTCCTCACTATGGGAAACCAATTGGTTATTGAGCTACCACGAGCTTCGTCCAAGTAAAGGTTATATCCATACACGGTCCTTGGTTGGAGAAACAGTTTCAGAAAAAAACCCTGTGCCCAGATATATTTGGTCCTTGTGGGGCTCCTATCCTTTCCCTCTCGTACTAACTCCCCTTCTGCCGAAGGTTTGGTTTGAGTCTTAGTATCTGTAGTATCTTAGTATCTTAGTATCTGACTCTAGCTTTCTAATAACAATAAATAGACAGCATAGAAGCATAATAAATATAGACATAAGTTCACTAACTAGTAAGCTATTGAGAATTTCCAGGTGAAATTATTGTATCAGAGCTAAAACTGAGTGGTGAAAGATGAGTAATTTCTGAATACATTTTAATAGTAGAAGAATATTTTCTCACAAGCCAGAGGAATTTAGAAAAAAAGGTAGGTAAAGGATTTAAACAAGGAGTTTAGAATAAACAATTACCTGACCATAGCTGATGGCAATCATTCAGGTATGAGTAATTCATTCAGAAGAAAAATAATTCATTCAGAAGAAAAAGAAATGTGTCATTGTTAGTTTACTAGCTGAGCAAATTATTTCTCAAAATTTCACCAGGAATTACTAAATTCCATCAAATATACCTATAATGTGGAATCTATTGACAATATAATTGACAAAAGAAAAGCAAAGGAAATTTAGAAGATGAAATTAGGCCAGTCATGTATTTTTTTTTTTTTTGCTATTTTAATTGTGACATGTAATAAACAGATCATTTGTCTTGCTTTTGCTGTTCAACTTGTATTTTTAAATTTTGTCAGTACCAACAATTATATTCTCAGAAGACTACATTAACCCCCAGAATCAAAGTGCTCCAAATTTTAAGCAGAATATAATATTTTACTGCTTTTACATTTGTCTATGTATCTGTGTAATTCATTGCGTCTTCATGTTTTAGCATAATGTTTTTTCATGTTGCTAAAAACTACAATGCTAAAACCTTCTCGCTTTCATCTTTTTAACTATCTTCTTTTAAAAAGCACTTTATTAGTGTATGTACAGGTGTCTACATGTGGGAAGAGCAATATCATAGTATGTATATCTGGAGTTCAGATTACTTATGAAAATCAGTTTCCCTCATTCCATTTTGTGGGTTCTGGAGAGCAATTTCTATTCAACAAGATTGGTGGCAGGTACATTTGCCTGCAGGGATATCTCACTATCCAGGAAACAGTAATTTATTTGCAATCATTATTAAGAAAATTTAATATTTACTCAAGGCTACCTAACTAAATATCTTTGTAATTTTAATCATGAAACATTTTTAGTTTCAGAATGGTATACTTTTTTGCTGTTTTTTTTTTTTTCATTCAGTTCAACATACAGATTTGGTTTACACTATTGCTTTTTTCCTATCATATTTAAATTTTGTCAGAATCTATAATCCACTCTCACTAATATACAAAATGAACCTGTAATTAAGATCTACTCAAGAGCATCCAAGATGTCTGTCTGAGTCATCCCTTCATTGCAGTGAGCTACTCTAAAAAATTATTTTTGAAGTACATATTTTGAATTATTGACAAGTTTGTAGTGTTTTCATACTAAAATGCCATTTCTTGAAGCTTTGTTTGCTGCACTAGTGTCAATTTTATACATCATGTGATCTTCAACTGTTAGACTTCATCAAGACAAAATGTGTTAGGTATGCCAATACATGATCCCTATGAATAAAACATGAGATGTCACAAAACAGATGTTCTCTGGGATGGATGTCACAAGTTTCATTCCTAAAACAGCAATTCTAATAAGTCCCATTCTTCATGGCTCCCCATAGGGAAAAAAAAGATGCACCCACAATTGCATATGATGCTTATGGTAGTATATACCTGATGAAAGATATCTTGAAGCAAAAACAAATCCACTGCTTGAAATATTTTATATATGACAACTGGAAGAATCTTCTACAGAATGGTTCTGTTTTTTTCTTTATTTTAGCTTTGTTCTTCATCGACTATCTCCCTACTTCTGACTCTAGGAATTTAAAAACATCTCTACTTATAGAATTTCCATTGAGATAGACCTTTGAATTCTAAGGGTGGTCAGTGGTGGCTGACTACTGCTCAGTGGTTGTTAATGGTGGGAGTGGTTTTGAGGGCCATTTCACCACAACACTATTTTACCTATTCACAGAAATGACTACCGAAAACAGGGTTTATCAATATGTAGGAACTTTCAGATTACAGTCGAAGTTTAAAATGTGTACATTGTACTTAAGCACTTACTGATGGAGTGAAAACAATGTTTTGTTCTCGACATGCTCTGCTGTTTTAGAAATAGTTCTACCCTCTTTCTCTCTCTGTCTGTGTGTTCTTTGAAAAAATTTTGTACAATGTATTTTGAAAAATACCTTCATTCTTCTTCCATCTTGACTAAGTCTCAAACCCACCGTGTTCTCCTCCCAGATTCATACCTTCTTTATTGACTTCTCTTCTATCAGAACTCTCAAAATATTATCTGTGCTTTGGCTACCTGTGAGTCTCTGTATTGATTATTACCCACTGCAAAAAGAAGCTTCTCTGAGAAGGGAGGCAAGCTGCATTAATCTGTGTTACAGTTTCTTGGCTGTATTTTACTACCAGGCATGAATTCCTTATTATAGATCCAGCCTTAGATCCATTCAGCAAAAGAATACAGTTACTTCTATAACATTCATTCCACCATTGAACAGATGGGCACCTTTCTTTTTTAATGAATTTATTTATTTACTTAACAGCTCCTCCTCTCCTCCTTGTCCCCCCTCCCTCCTTACTCCCTTACCCTCCCATCTCTTCCTTCTCAGTAAAGGGGAGCCCCCATCACCACCAACCCACCCAAGCACATCAAGTCACTTCAGGATTGAGCATGTCCTCTTCCCCCGTGGCCTGGTGAGGAAGCCCTGTCAGGGAGAAGTGATAAAAGCAAGCAACAGTCTCAGAAAAGACACCTGTGCCCAGATATTCTGGTTCTGCTGCTATCCTTGTGGAGCTCCTGTCCTATCCAGATATTTCTATCTCCCCCTTCTTTTCTAAGATTCCCTGCACTCTGCCCAAAGTTTGTTTATGAGTCTCAGCCTCTGCTGTGATGCCCTGCTGGGTACAGTCTTTCAGAGGACCTCTGTGGAAGGCTCCTGTGATACTCCAACCAAGGACCATTCATGGATATAATCTAGAACCCCTGCTCTGATGCAGCCCATGGCTACTTACTATCCAAGTGGGTACCCTAGTAAGGGTAACAGGGACTGTTTCTGACATGAACTCAGTGACTACCTTTATGACAGCTTCCCTTGGATGGGGGAGCAGCCTTGCCAGGCCACAGAGGAGGACAATGCAGCCAGTCCTGATGAGACCTGATAAGCTTGTGTTAGATGGAAGTAGAGGAGGACCTCCCTTATCTGTGGCCTTGGAGAAGGGCATGGGAGGAGATGAGGGAGAGATGGTGGGATTGGGAGGGAATTAGGTGGGGATACAAAGTGAATAAAGTGTGATTAAGATAAAAATTAAAATTAAAATTAAAAAAAGCAGGCAACAGAGTCCGTGTTTTTAGGTTAGTTATTTTGTTGCTCATGTGATCCATAACTTGGCAAGATTGTTGATGACTTTTTTTCAGCCAAAAGCCTTCATAGTACATTAGAGTACTATGAAAGCCATTGGGCAGTATGATTCCAGGTAAGTACCAGCTTGATTTCACTACGTCTGTGATCAAAGCATATGGTAGGCACTTGTTGTCTAATCCAAGTGAGTAGTCAATATATATGGCAACAATCCTGTATTTTTTGGAGGTCTCTGGGACTGCCCTCACCATCATCTTAAAAGGAGGCATCTCAAATTTTGACATTTTTGTTTTTTGTTTGTTAAACTATGGGTTCTAAGAAGTTTATTTTTCCTTTACATAGGGCATAGAAAGCCTATAAGCCTGTATCTTTTCATATAATTTTTACAAATATTCTTTTATAAGTTAGTATGTTTATGTTTCCATATAACTTTTATAAATATTTGGGTGTTTGGTTGGTTGGTTGGTTGGTTGGTTGGTTGGTTGGTTGGTTGGTTG
>NW_026596091.1:19656910-19715225 GCF_907164565.1 Psammomys obesus | reverse complement strand
TTGGTTGGTTGGTTGGTTGGTTGGTTGGTTGGTTGGTTGGTTGGTTGGTTGATTTGGTTTGTTTGGGTTTGTTTTTTGTTTTTCAAGGCAGGGATTTTCTGTGTATCCTTGGCTGTACATTGTAGATCAGGGTGGCCTCAAACTTGCAGAGATCTACCTGTTTTGCCTCCAAAGTGCTGAGATTAAAGGCATTCACCACAATCGCCTGGCTTTGCAAACATTCTAATATTAGTGATTCTTTCTCATATTCTTTCTTTCCCTTATCTACTCACCTTCTTTTCACCTTATCCTGCCTCCCCCATGTCTTCTCTCTCACCTTTCCTATCACCTGTCTTCCACAAAAACCTCTTTTAATCTCTTCATGTTCAGTCACTGTGGCCTCTTTCTAGTTCTCTGGCTTGTAGAAGTATGCCAAGCTAAACCTACAAATTTAAAGATTTGAGGTTTGGTTCTACAAAGAGAGAATGCAGAGTTCGTCTTTCCATGTGTGAGTTACCTCACTGTATAATTTGTTCCGGTTGCCTGAACATTTCTTGAACTTAGATGTTTAATGTCAACATTTCTTCTCAAATTAAAATTATTTATATTCATGACTGCTTTCAGAAAATCTCTGTTGCAGTACCTGCCACACCGAAAATTCTACAATGGTCTTCTTGAAGACAGCTTTCCTTTATCTCATTTATTTCCATTAATTTTCATTTTGTCCTTGTAATAATACCTATAAAGTAGACGTATTTTCTAAAGTTTTCAAAAAAACAGATATTAGGTACTTCAGGAATTTTGGCAGTAAACATTATTATTAAGTCCATTCACATTGCCTAATGAAATGTTATATACTATAGTGATGTTCAATAGAACTAATGGAATGAATTAGTGCTAAATTGGGTAAATGTTAAAAGTATGAATGAACCTTGAGCTTGTTTGGAGGTTCTAGCAGGGGAGCGCAGCTACTCGTATACCCTTGACCGAAGACCAGTCCTCCTCTATTCAGGGAAGGTCGTCCTCTTCGACCAAGCACGCAGCTTCGGGAGGGACACACATGGAACGGTGAGGGAGGAAGGGGACACCGCCTAGCCAGCCAGATCAGCCGAATCAACCCTGGCGATCAATGGGGTGACAGATGTCGCAGCCAGGATTGATTCTCATTCATGCAAATGGTTTTCTATGGGGTCCACAATAATGAAAAAATAAATGTACTAAATTTTATTTTTTTATACCTCTGGTTTTCCTCGCACAAAATTAATTTGGTTGTCTATCTGTCAAAAAAATCATGAGTTAAGAGTGCTCAGGTCGTTTTGTTTTGATGACAGTGTCCTTTACTTTACAGAAACTTTTCAGTTTCATGAGGTCCCATTTATTGATTTTTGCTCTTAGAGCTTGTGCTGTTGATGTTCTGTTCAGGAAGTTGTCTCCTGTGCCAATGGGTTCTAGGCTCTTCCCACTTTTTCTTCTAACCAATTTAGTGTTTATGGTTTTATGTTGAGGTCTTTGATCCACTTGGACTTTAGTTTTGTGCAGGGTTATAAATATGGATCTATTTGCATTTTTCTATATGTAGACATTCAGTTAGACCAGCACCATTTGTTGAAGATGCTATCTTTTTTCCATTGTATGGTTTTGGCTTCTTTGTCAAAAATCAGATGTCCATAAGTGTGTGGGTTTATTTCTGAGTCTTCTATTCAGTTTCATTGATCCACCATTCTGTTTCTATGCCGGCACCATGCAGTTTTTATCACTGTTGCGATCAGGGATGGAGATACCCTGAGGGGGGAGCAGCCTTAGCAGGCCACGGAAGAAGACAATGCAGCCAGTCCTGATGAGACTTGATAGAATAGAGTAAGAGGGAAGGGGAGGAGGACCTCCCCTATCAGTGGACTGGGAGAGGGACACAGATGGGGAAGAAAGAGGGGAGGTTTGGGAGGGGAGGAGAGAGGGAGGTACAAGGGGGATACAAAGTGAATAGACTGTAATTAATAAAAATAAATATTCTTTGTCAAAAATAAAAAGAGAGTGCTCAGGTCAGAGAAGGGGCTTTTGAGAAATTTTGGCAATTCAGTTTATGGTCTCTTGACTTAACTTTACATCTATTTGCTAGCATTCATAATTTTCTTTGTAGCTTCAGAAAACCTTAGATGAAATCTATCACAAACTTCTCTATCACAAACTTCTCTAATTGCTTATAAACATAAAGATCTGTCACCATGCACATAATTTTACTACTTATCATCTTCTTCACTCATTACACCACTTGGATGGAATCAAGTTTCATATAATACACCTACCCTGAAGCACTAAGTAGGAGGATCAAAGAAACAAATCCATTTTCTCCAAATATCTCTTTCTCTCAAATTTGTCCATGGAAATAAAAATCTTGTATTGGTTTTGGCCATATCTGTGATAAGTTCAAAGCATGCTGATAGCTCACTAGAGTGGCTGAGTGAGGTGAAAGATGGGATTCCAGGACAGAGGGAATACACATTGCCTATGGGACATTTTTTTTTATAGAAAGCAAGAGCTTTCAAGTTGAACAAAATCTAGTTCTAAATTTTTGTTATGCTGAAGTAGACCACTTAGTAACAAAGGAACCTGTATAAGAATTAAATTATTACCTAGAAAATTAGAGTTCTGACGCCTACCAGCTTAGCATGCAAAGATACTACATTTATTAAAGAATTGCAGATAAATACTATATATAAATTTTGCTAATTAGGATTAAAATACATATAGTCAAATATATAAACTGAGATATACAATGTAATGTCATACCATATGTTAGCTCACCATACAAAGAAAAAAAAATATCCTTTATTGGATACACTTTAAATAGGTAAATATTATACTACAATTGTACTGATTTCTAGGCTGAATAAACAATGTATAGCTTGAACATAAACCATGACAGACTCTCTAGTAGTGAGTTTAACAAACCAAAATCAAAGAATTCTAGTTTCCATGCAATGCTCACTTCTCTACTATGATGTCAACACAGGTGAGTAAACTTACTGGTAGTGTGTAGATTACAGCCGGCATATTTTTTGCTTTGAATGTTTTGTTTAAATTGTTTTTAACTTTTGTGTAGTTATCATTCTAGCCCCTAGGCTGCAATCATAACTCCATATCTTAATATGGTGTAAAAAAATCTCTAAATAATTTTCAAGTACAAGAATGAAAACTAACAACTTTCACCATTAAATTAAATATTTTTTTCTTAAAAGATTATTATTTGTCTATGTGGGAATCTTGGAGGCTTTTCCCTTTGCATGTTAGGAAGTATTTGTGTTGTTCTCATTCAGGTAATGTTTAGACAGTCACGCTGGTGAGATTTCATGCCAATAAGTTATCTCAAAGGTCAACCCTGAAGCATACATACAAACAACATTTTTATGGACTGAGCATTTATATTTTGAACAACACGATATATAAATATATTAATATCTACAATTAATATAGTAAACAGACATATTTAAAGAAAAGAAAATCATTATTTTGAATGAGAACAAGGATAAGGTTGACACATGGGAGGGTTTGGAAGGAGAAAGAAGAAGCAAATGACATAATTGTATAGTAAAATCAAAATATTGAAACCATTATTTACAATGGTTATTGTTTAATTTTATAAAATTGTACCCAACTGATGAAATGACTTCTGTAACATCAAAAAATTAATTAATCATGGATTTGGCTGGCACCAAAACTGATCACTTTTAGACTGCATCACTCTATCTCTTCGAATGTCTAGACTGAAAATGACTGTGCCTACTTCAGATACTTGTGGTGGGGTTTCTTAACTTCAGAGTAGTTGGCATTTTAGTTTTATAGTGGGAAAGTCAATTGCGTTTTCAGGAACATGTTGCTGTGTCCCTGACCTCTATTTTCAAACTTTCAATAACTGTCTCATCCTCTCTTTATTCGATTATTTCAACTTCAGTGGTGCTGAAAATCAAGCCTCAGGTGTCACTTACAACAAGCATGTGAAATTTTCAACTGATATATATCCACTGCCTATATTTCTTGTCTTAAAAACAGAAAAGAGAGGCGGGACAAGATGGCTGCGCCAGGAGAACAGGGCGTCTGAGGAACCGGAAAACATTTCCTGTACAGCGACCAAGAGACTGAACCCTGGGCCCTAAAACAACAGTGATCATGTTTTTCAGGTGAGAGGAAACCCCCACAGTGTGGGAATCAGTCTGTACCACTCTCAGGTCCCCCAGCCAGAACCCGGAAGAGATACCGGGTCGTGCAGGCACTAGGTCCCCAGATCAGAGCCACATGCCTGCTCGTCCTGATCACCTTCCCAGGCTGATCGGTGGGCATAAAAACACCAGAGACTGGGAGTCCCGGTCGCGAGAGAATCCACAGGGAAGGAAGGAAGCTGTACTGACTTAAATCACCCAGTCCTTCCCTGGAAAAAGCCTCGCAGACCGGCGGGCCAAACCACCATCACTGAGCTGTGCTCCAGACACAGGCAGTTTCTGCGCACCAGCTAGCTGGCAGAGACTGAGCGGTGCGCCCCAGGGCAAAAAAAAAGAGACTGGGAGTCCCTGTCTCCAGAGAATTAACAGGGAAGGAAGGAAACTGTACTGACTCAAATCACCCAGTCCTTCCCTGGAAAAAGTCTCGCAGACCGGCGGGGCCAAGCCGCCATCACTGAGCTGTGCTCCAGACACAGGCACAAACAGTTGCTGCACACCAGATGTCCAACTGTGTCACAGCAGCTGATCATTAAATTTACAGCAAGAAACCCAGAAACAGGGGAGCTGTCTTCAGGACTTCCCTGGATGAGAGGAGAACACTCTCGACTAATAAAGACCACAGTTACCACTCAGGTCTCTATCCCTGAGGGGAGCATCAGCAACACCTGAAAAAAAAAATGCCAGCCATCCAGGGACTATACCCAAAAGGCTGAGAAGACTTCCTTCAAAAAAAACCAGCTTTTTTTTGAAGCTGGTTTTTTTGAATCCCCTTCTGCCAAGGGGATTCTCTCCACCACAGGATCCCCAGAAACCACCAGAAAATAAACCCAAACACCTAAGATAGCCCAAGAGGTAGAGTCCAGCGTAAAAGCTCAAGCAACAAAAGACAGAGCAATATGGCATCTCCAGAACCCAGTTACCCAGGGGCAAGTAGCCCTGGACACCCTAGCATAACTGAGATCCAAGAAGATGACCTAACAACTATGCAAATGAAGATGATAACAGAGGAAATAAATAAGATACATAAAGACATAGAGGAAGACAAACTCAAACAGAATATTGCCATCTATAAAGAAATAGAGGAAGTTGCAGCCAAACAGTTTATGGCCTTTAGAAAGGAAATGCTTAAAGCACTGAATGAAATAAAACAAACAGAGGTTGGTTCAAACAAACAGCTGAAAGAAGGATGTAAAAACAGGAAAATACAGTCAGACAGGTGAAGGAAATCAACAAAATGGCTCAAGATCTGAAGATAGAATTGGAAAAATTAAAGAAAACACAAATGGAGGAAATTGCAGAAAGAAAGAACTTAGGGAAGAAAACAGGAACTACAGAGGTTAGCATAACCAATAGACTACAAGAGATGGAAGAAAAAATCTCAGGTGTGGAAGATGCAATGGAAGAAATCGATGTATCTGTCAAAGAGAATGTTAAATACGAAAAATTCTTGACACAGACCGTTCAAGAAATCCAAGACAATATGAAAAGAAAAAACCTAAGAATATTAGTTATAGAGGAAAAAGAAGACTCCCTTCTCCAAGGCCCAGAAAATATTTTTAACAAAATCATTGAAGAAAATTTCCCCAAGTTAAAGGAGAGGCCAATAAGAATATATGAGGCCTAAAGAACACCCAACAAATTTGACCAGAAAAGAAAATCCTCCCGCCACATAATAATCAAAACAGTAAGTATACAGAACAAAGAAGAAAATACTAAAAGCTGCAAGGGAAAAAGGCCAAGTAACATATAATGGCAAACCCATTACAATCACACCAGACTTTTCAACAGAGACTATGAAAGCCAAAGGGCCTGGAAGGATATCATGCAGACCCTAAGAGAACACAGATGTCAGCCCAGGCTACTATACCCCGCAAAACTCTCAGTCCTCATAGACGGAGAAAACAAGATATTCAATGACAAAAACAAATTTCAACAATACCTACACACAAATCCAGCACTACAGAAGACACTGGAAGGGAAAATACAACCCAAGAAAATTAGCTTCTTTCAAGAAAACACAGGAAATAATTAACCCTACTACAGTAAAACAAAAAGCAAGCAAGCACACAACCTTATGACCACAGCCAACATCAAAATCAAAGGATCTAATAGCCACTGGTCATTAATCTCTCTCAACATCAATGGACTCAACTCTCCAGTAAAAAGACACAGATTGAAGAATGGATACATAAACAAAACCCAGCAATCTGTTGCATACAAGAAACACACCTAAGGCACAAAGATAGACATAACCTGAGGGTAAAGGGTTGGAAGACGATGTTCCAAGCAAATGGACACAAGAAGCAAGCAGGAATAACCATTCTAATATCTGATAAAATAGACTTTCAACCAAAATTAATCAAAAGAGATGGGGAAGGACACTTCATACTCATTAAGGGAAAATTCTACCAGGAAGACATCACAATCCTGAACATCTATGCCCCAAATACAAGAGCACCCACATATGTTAAAGGAACATTGATAAAATTCAAACCACATATAGATCCCCACACATTAATAGTGGGAGACTTCAACACCCCACTCTCAACAAAGGACAGGTCAACAAAACAGAAATTAAACAAATAAACAATGTCTCTGACAGAGGTCATGAATCATATGGACCTAACAGACATTTACAGATCTTTACACCCAAACACAAAAGAATTTACCTTCTTCTCAGCACCTCATGGAACCTTCTCCAAAATAGACCATATAGTTGGTCACAAAGCAAGCCTCAATAGATACAAAAAGATTGAAATAATACCTTGTATCCTATCTGAACATCATGGAATAAAGCTGGACCTCAACAACAACAGAAATAGCAAAAAGCCTACACACACATGGAAACTGAACAACTTGCTACTAAATGACAGCTAGGTCAGGGAAGAAATTAAGAAAGAAATTAAAGTCTTCCTAGAACTCAATGAAAATGAAGACACAACATACCCAAACTTGTGGGACACAATGAAAGCAGTGCTAAGAGGAAAGTTCATAGCACTAACTTCCTTCAAGAAGAAATTCGAGACAGCTCATTCAAGCAACTTAATGGCCCACTTAAAAACCCTAGAAAAAGAAGAAGCAGACACACCAAAAAGGAGTAGATGGCTGGAAATAATCAAACTCAGGGCTGAAATCAATGAATTAAAAATAACTAAAACAATTCAAAGAATCAATGAAACCAAGAGCTGGTTCTTTGAAAAATCAACAAGATCGACAAACCATTAGCCAAGCTAACTAAAGGGTAGAGAGACACCACCAAATCAACAAAATCAGAAATGAAAAGGGGGACATAACTACAGACACTGAGGAAATCCAAACAATCATCAGGACTTACTTCAAAAGTCTATATGCCACAAAATTTGAAAATCTAAATGAAATGGATAATTTTCTTGATTGATTTGACTTACCAAAGCTGAATCAGGACCAGGTAAATCAACTAAATAGTCCTATATCCCCCAAAGAAATAGAAGCGGTCATCAAAAGTCTCCCATCCAAAAAAGCCCAGGACCAGATGATTTCAGCACAGAATTCTACCAGACCATCAAAGAAGAGTTAACTCCAATTCTCTTCAAACTATTCCACAAAATAGAAACAGAAGGAACATTACCAAATTCATTCTATGAAGCTACAGTCACCTTGGTACCTAAATCACACAAAGACTCAACAAAGAAAGAGAATTTCAGACCTATCTCTCTTATGAACATTGATGCAAAAATACTTAAGAAAATACTTGCAAACCGAATCCAAGAACACATCAAAGATATTATCCACTATGACCAAATAGGCTTCATCCCAGGTATGCAGGGGTGGGGGTTCAATATACGGAAATCCATCAATGTGATCTACCACATAAACAAACTGAAGGAGAAAAACCACATGATCATCTCCTTAGATGCTGAAAAAGCATTTGACAAAATCCAACATCCATTCATGTTTAAAATATTGGAGAGATCAGGGATACAAGGTACATATCTAAACATAGTAAAGGCAATATACAGCAAGCCTATAGCCAACATCAAACTGAACGGAGAGAAACTTAAAGCAATCCCACTGAAATCAGGGACAAGACAAGGCTGCCCACTCTCTCCATATCTCTTCAACATAGTGCTGGAAGTCCTTGCTAGAGCAATAAGACATTTGAAGGAGATCAAAGGGATACTGGTTGGAAAGGAAGAAGTCAAATTATCACTATTTGCAGATGATATGATAGTATACATGAGTGACCCCCAAAACTCTACCAGAGAACTCCTACAGCTGATAAACACCTTCAGCAAAGTGGCCGGATACAAAATTAACTCAAAAAAATCAGTAGCCCTCCCATATACAAAAGACAAAAGGGCTGATAAAGAAATTAGGGAAACAACACCCTTCACAATAGCCACAAATGACATAAAGTACCTTGGTGTAACCCTAACCAAGCAAGTCAAAGACTTGTATGAAAAAAATTTCAAGTCTCTGAAGAAAGAATTAGAAGAAGATATGAGAAGATGGAAAGATCTCCCATGCTCATGGCTTGGCAGGATTAACATAGTAAAAATGGCCATCTTACCAAAAGCAATCTACAGATTCAATGCAATTCCCATCAAATTACCAACACAATTCTTTACAGACCTGGAAAAAAAAATTCTCAACTTTGTATGGAAATAACAAGAAACCCAGAATTGCTAAAACAACGCTGTACAATAAAAGATCTCCTGGAGGTATCTGCATCCCTGATCTCAAGCTGTACTATTGAGCAACAGTTATAAAAACTGCATGGTACTGGCATAGAAACAGAATGGTGGATCAATGGAACCGAACAGAAGACCCAGAAATAAACCCATACACTTACGGAAACCTGATTTTTGACAAAGATGCCAAAACCATACAGAGGGAAAAAAAGATAACATCTTCAACAAATTGTGCTGGTCCAACTGGATGTCTATATGTAGAAAAATGAAAATAGGTCCATATTCATCACCCTGCACAAAACTGAAGTCTACGTGGATCAAAGACCTCAACATAAAACCAGACACATTAAATCGGCTAGAAAAAAAAGTGGGGAATACCCTTGAACTCATTGGTACAGGAGAAAACTTCCTGAACTGAACACCAACAGCACAGGCTCTAAGACCAACAATCGATAAATGGGACCTCATGAAACTGAAAAGCTTCTGTAAAGCAAAAGACACCGTCATCAAAACAAAGCGACTGCCTACAGATTGGGAAAGAATCTTCACTAACCCTTTATGTGACAGAGGACTCATATCCAGTATATATAAAGAACTAAAGAAGCTGAAAAGCAGCAAACCAAGTAATCCACTTAAAAAATGGAGAACAGAGCTAAACAGAGAACTCTCTGTAGAGGAATACATAATGGCAGAGAAGCATTTAAGAAAATGCTCAACCTCATCAGCCATTAGGGAAATGTAAATCAAAACAACGCTGAGATTTCACCTTACACCCATCAGAATGGCCAAGATGAAAAACTCAAGTGACAACACATTCTGGAAAGGTTGTGGAGAAAGGGGAACTCTTCTCCACTGCTGGTGGGAATCTAAACTTGTACAACCACTCTGGAAATCAATCTGGCGCTTTCTCAGACAACTAGGAATAGCGCTTCCTCAAGATTCAGCCATACCACTCCTAGGCATATATCCAAAAGATTCTCAAGTACACAAAAAGGACATTTGCTCAACCATGTTTGTAACAGCTTTATTTGTAATAGCCAGAAGCTAGAAACAGCCCAGATGCCCCTCAACTGAAGAATAGATGCAGCAATTGTGGTACATCTGTACAATGGAGTATTACTCAGTAATGAAAAATAAGGAAATCATGAAATTTGCAGGTAAATGTTGGGAACTGGAAAAAATCATCCTGAGTGAGTTGTCCCAGAAACAAAAAGACACACACAGTATATCCTCACTCATATAAACATACAACATAGGATAAATACGCTAAAATCTGTACATCTAAACAAACTAAGCAAAAGACAGGACCCTAACTAAAATGCTCAATCCTCATCCTTAAAGGCAAAGAGGATAGACATCAGAAGAAGAAGAAAACAGGAAACAACCTAGGAACCTGCTACAGAGGCCCTCTGAAAGCCTCTGCCCTGCAGACTATCAAAACAGATGCTGAGCCTGATGGCCAACTGTCAGGCAGAGTAAATGGAATTTTAGTTAAGAAGTGGGAAATAGCAATAGCTGGAGAGGACAGGAACTCCACAAGGAGAGCAACAGAACAAGAAAATTTGAACACAGGGAACTTCCCAGAGACTCATACTCCAACCAAGGACTATTCATGGAGATAACCTAGAACCCCTGCACAGATGTAGCCCATGGCACCTCAGTGTCCAAGTGGGTTACATAATAATGGGAAGAGGGACTGCCTCTGACATAATCTGATTGGCCTGCTCTTTGATCAACACCCCTGAGGGGGGAGCAGCCTTACCAGTCCACAGAAAATGACAATTTAGCCACTTCTGATGAGAAGTGATAGACTAAGTGCAGAAAGAAGGAGAGGAGGGCCTCTCCTATCAGTGGACTTGGGGAGGGGCATGCATGCAGAAAGGGGAGGGAGGGTGGGATCAGGAGGGGAGGAGGGAGGGGCTTATGGGGGGATACAAAATGAATAAAGTGTAATTAATAAGTTAAATAAAAAAATTAAAAAAAAACAGAAAAGAACCCATGGAGTAGTAAAGTAGCAATTAAAAAAAAATCAAAATTTAAATAATTTTCATCTCTAAAAATAATTATATCTTTCTCTTTGGATTTGAGAAAATTAAGTCTGCTTTTCTTAATGATGATAATTCTTTTGAGATAAGTATTATACAAAATTCATTATCAAGTAAAATTAACATTAGTACTATCCTATATAGTAATTAGCACATAAATAAGATATATGACAATCATATGAAATATATTAGGAGATACATTAGTATTCTTTTTCATGCCTACTTTAGAAATTCCAGGACAATGGATCACTTGACCTTAAGTTTAATTATGTAACAGACGGTTATCATAATGAGCTACGTACACAAACCATTGGACAAGATATTCCTAATGATCAAGTGTTCACATGGCCTTCAAGCTAAGAACTTATTCACAAACTATATTTAGATAATGGAATCCTGAGCTCATGCTTTCTTTGTGGGAATCTAACTGTAGTATTCTACTGAAGCCAAGGTAGAAGTCTCAATGCCTTTTCCCAAAATAAACACTTTTATAGTCGTCACCATAGTTTCAGAGCTTATTAGAGGATGAGTTGATAAAGTCTTTTGGTATAATTTTATCAAGGTTCAGTTTATCTTTCTATTATTCATTTGTAATGTGCTTCTGAGAATTCCTTTCAAAAAGACAGGAAAAAAAATAAGTAAAGAAAACTGAAAAACCAACACACCTGTCTCAGAATGGGATTCCTGGAAGCTCAATCTACTTCGTGTTAGTAACTAAAAAGATGACTCAGAACTTGTATTTTGAAGAAGAAACAGGACTTGGAAGTGAACTCCCCAACTGATAGCATCTAGGGTGTTGACAGTTCCTAGCATGCTTTTAGAGTGACATTATTAAGACTTTTACTCATAACAAAATTGGAACAGGAGCAGAAAAAGATCACCCTCTGCTCTCCTATAAAACTCCTTAAGGAAAAAAAACAAACAAACAGTGGCTCTCCAAAAGTCTCCTTACTGCTGTCATACTAGAAGTGAAAAGAAAGAATGAGAGAATTGACTGAAGGCCAGCACACAATAGCTCATCAGGCGTGTGGAAGCAATTGCAGGAGACATCTTTCACTGGGAGGTATTAGCAGGAGGAATTCTTCATTTTTTTAAAAGCTTTATTTACTTATTGCATGAGTGCTTTATCAGCATATACACCTGCATGACAGAAGAGGACATCAGATCCCAGTATAGACTGTTATGAGCCACCATGTTGTTGCCAGGTATTGAACTCAGGATCTCTGGAAGAACAGAAACATTGGCTTTTAATGTCTGAGCCATCTCTCCAGCCACCAGCAAGTGAAATTCTTTTACCAATCAGCAACAGTCCCGTTAGCAGCAAATATAATGATTGGTATAGAGCTTAGCTTCAGAAACAACAAAGAAAAAAAGCTTTTTTTTCTGTGAATGTGAAAGAAGCCTGACCCAAAGGAGCATTGTAATACAGCACAGAACTGGATCTAGAAGCAAAAATAGATAAACATCTCACAAAGATGCAGCCTGATGTATCAGTAGCAAGTAATGTTTGGAGGAAGCTGTAGGGATTGCTCAACAGGTACGCAGAAGCAGAAAGACATACACGATATATACTTATTTATAAGTGGATATTAGACATATAATATAGGGTACACATACTAAAATCTGCGGGCAACCATTCAAATAAAAAGTCAGAATACTTTATTAATTTCTGAATTTGTACCAGGAGTCTAATACGGAACCCACTTATTAATGAGTCTGTGGAATAACTTAAAATAATACTTTGAAAAGTTTAATCCTTATGGATGCCCTATGTATAAATTCTTTATGTAGAAAACCATGCCACACAGTACAGATGTACTTTACTTCTTCCCTGACACTAATCATTTATTGAATATTTTCCTGTCTCCACTGTACATCAGAGAGAATAGACACAGCAAAGGCAGGCCTGCAGTTTTATTCCTATTTTGCGTGAAATATTTCAGTCTTTACTCTCTGACAGAGCTTGTGGTATTTCCACAGGTGGCATTTCTCAGGCTGACGAGGGTTTCCTCTCTTCCTATTTTAGCAACTTTATAACAACAAAACAAAATAGTAATAGATGTTACATCCTATACCTAGGAAAAAAGAAAAGATCCACACCTTGTATATAAAAAATTAAATCAAAATACGTGACAGACTTAATTGTAAGCCTGAGCTGTGTCACTTCTAGAAAGATAGATTTGCAATCTGCTCCATAATGTCCCCTGAGGCACAGGTGCTAATTCTTATTATTTCAGTTTGTATTTAGTGCTTGAGCTTAATTATTTAACCAGTAGACAGGTGCTACTTTAGCTAGGGGGTTCTTGCCTTTTTGTCTGTGTTTGTGGCCTGCGAATGGATGTTTGTGTGCATGTGACTTCAGGTTGGCTTGAGGGTTCTTCCTTCATTGCTTCTAGTTGTTATGGTGATCCGGAGTCTTTTGCTAATGTTTCAGTCTGCTATTTATGGTAATCAGCTTTGCTAGCTTTATTAAGGACCCCCTGCTACTGGCTAACATGAATTGGAATTTCAGGTAGGTCTCCACTCCCTCCCATGGCTGCTTTCAGGATCCTCATATGGGTGTGCCAGGCAGGTTACATGCTTAGCCAGACGAAGATTTGCTTTTACTATACAGATTCTAGGTATGTGTTAGGACCAACAAGTGAAAAGACAAATTGTAAATGAACCAAGAAGGAAAATGAGTCATTAGTGCATTAGAGATGGCATTTTAATTCTTAATTTTCCAACTAGTACTTAATATAATTCTTTTTGTATTTAATGATCATATATTGTGAATTGACAGCTCTAATTCATTGTACATTTCATTTTTGTGCCACTTAAGTTTTCTTAATTTTTTCAGTATGTGTAGATCACACACTGTGTGTAGCTTAGCATTTATTTACATTTTACATAGTTTGTTCTAGAACTACTAAAAGGTAACTCAAAGCTATCAGTTTGTTGCTCTATTTATCTATGTGCACTGCTTTTCTATTATGACTCTTAATTAAGGAAATATATGCCTGTGTATACTTAAATTTATATTTGTCCTGAATTTGGGTAATAAATTTTATATTGTATCTGTAGTTTCTACAGGACTTTTGATGCCAGAAAAAATAATTTTGAAACCAATGAAGGGAAACAGTAATGTGTAATGATTGTCCGTGGCATGTCTGACATAGAGCTGTGTGGTTTACAATTCCTATAAGATGTTACTTTATTTCTCAATAAAGTAGCAATGCAGTGTGATTACTCTTAGTTTATAGGTGAGGATATTGGAGTTCACAAAGTGTAATAATTTCTATCAATTATATACAGTTTTTAAGAGGTGGAATAGAAATTTGGACCAGTTCTCTTTGACCTGAGAAAGTGCATGTTCCTTAAATTACAGCAGTATTTTGAAAGAAATAAGGAACATCCTGGACTTTTGAGTGGAAAAAAGACATGACAGAAATTGTATTGTTAGAAAATCAATGTAATTGCAGCTGATATGAAGAAGAGAGATGAGAGTGTGGAGACTGTTGAAAAAGCCCAAGTCAAGCACAGTAAAAACTTGGATATAAATGAAAGTGTTAGCTGAAAATTGAAGAAGGAACAAAGGAAAAGAATATGGTGAAGAACTGACAGAGAATTATAGCTGTCTGATTGTTGAGGCAAGTGAGTAGAAGGGTTAAAGATCATTAAGGTTGTTCTGACAGTTCAACACCGTAAGACACATGAGTAGTTCTAGGCAGTGAATGAAGTTTTTCTGAGGAAGATTGTTAGCTGAATGTTGGACATCCTGATGGGTAAGTACTATTTCAGATACTCCCTATATATGTAACAATGTAACATATGTAATATGTTACAATGGCAATGTAACCTGTCAGCATCATCCTGAGATGGAGATAAAAAGCTCAGCACTGAGTAGAGGTGAAGGATTCAGGTATCAGCAGTACTGCCTGCATTGTCTTCCTCTGTGGACTGGTAAGGCTGCATCCCACTCAGTGGAAGGTGATCAGAGAGCCAGCCACTGAGTTCATGTCAGAGACAGCCATTTCCCTTATTAGGAAACCCACTTGGAGACTGAGCTGCCATGGGCTAAATCTGTGCAGGGGTTCTAGGTTATCTCCATGCATGGTTCTTTGTTGGAGTATCAGTCTCAGAAAAGACCCCTGTGCCCAGATTTTTTGGATTTGTTTCACAATGGAATACTCTTCAGCAATTAAAAACAAGGGCATCATGAAAATTGCAGGGACATGATCATCCAGAGTGAGCTATCCCAGAAACAGAAAGACACACATGGTATATATTCACTTATACGTGGATATTAGCCATATAATATAGGATAAACATACCAAAATCTGTACACTTAAAGAAGCTAAGCAAAAGGAGGACCCTGGGTAAGAATCAATCCTCATTCAGAAAGGCAAACCGGATAGACATCGGAAGCGGGAGAAAACAAGGAATCGGACAGAAGGCCTCTGAAAGACTCTACCTAGCAAATGCTAAGATTCATAGCCACTCCCTCATCTCCTCTTATGCCCCTCTCCAAGTCTATTGATAAGGAAGGTCCTCCTCCCTTTTATCTGACCCTAGCTTATCAGGTTTCATTAGGACTGGCTGCATTGTCCTCCTCTGTGGCCTGACAAGGCTGTTCCTGCCTTAGGTGTGGGGAGGGGGAGTTCATGTCAGAGACAGTCTCTGTTCCCTTACCAGGGAACCCACTTGGAGACTGAGCTGCCATGGACTGCATCTGAGCAGGGGTTCTAGGTAATATCCATGAATGGTCCTTGGTTGGTGTATAAATCTCAGAAAAGAGCTCTGTGCCCAGATATTTTTGGTTCTGTTGCTCTCCTTGTGGAGATCTTGTCCTCTCCAGGTCTTTCTATCTCCTACTTCTTTCATAAGATTCCCTGCACTCTACCAAAAGGTTGGCCACAAGTCTCAGTATCCTCTTTGAAACCCTATAGGGTAGAGCCTTTTAGAGGCCCTCTGTGTCAGGCTCTTGTCCTGTTCCCTGTTTTCCCCTTCTTCCAATGTACATCCCATTAGTCTTCCTGAGTGAAGGTTGATCATCTTACCCCAGGTCTTCCTTATTTATCTTCTTTATGTGTACAGACTTTAGTATGTTTATCCTATCTTTTAGGTCTAGTATCCACTTATAAGTGAGTATATACTATGTGTGTCTTTCTGCTTCTGGGAAACCTCACCCAAGATGATCTTTTCTAGATCCCACCATTTGCCTACAAATTTCATGATTTCCTTGTTTTTAATTGCTGAGTAGCATTCTATTGTGTAAATGTACCACAATTTCTGTATCCATTCCTGTGTTGAAGGCCATCTAGGTTGTTTCCAGGTTCTGGCTATTATGAATAAAGCTGCTATGAACATGTTTGAACAAATGTCCTTGTTGTGTACTTGAGCATATTTTGGATATATTTCTAGGAGTGGTGTAGCTGGATCTTGATTCTTTTTTTTAACTTTTATTAATTACACTTTATTCACTTTGTATCCCCCCATAAGCGCCTCCCTCCTCCCCTCCTAATCTCACCTTCCCTCTTCCTTCTTCACGCATACCCCTCCCCAAATCCACTGATAGGGGAGGTCCCCCTCTCCTTCCTTCTGATTTTAGTCTATCAGATTTCATTCTTAACATTAAAACTGCCTTATGATGTGTAAGATATTGAGAATAGTGAATGAAGTTAGCGAAGGTATTGTGAACATAAAGTCTAGCTGATAGTGCTGAGAATATGTTACTGTAGAGAAATAGGAAAGACAAGAGAGTATTTTCCAGTTAAAACTGTGTAGAAAGTTTGACCCTATTCATTAATTGTGTGACCACGAACATGGTGTTTAATATCTCTGGCTTCCTTTCATTTCTACAGTTGTGAAATGGGGATAGTAAGATCTAGCAATCAAGGACACAGATTAATTACACCAATGTGTAGGGCATATGATAAGTGATAAATAGCAGCTATTACTGTTTGTGGGAATCCAGTCAAAATATAATCACAGTGCACCATGGAGATACTCAGCATGGTGTGATGTGACTAATGGACTTGTCTGGGTACTCTTCTACATTACAGAAGCAGTGAGATAAGAACAGCTAATTCTTCTAGTTCTTCCTTTCCCATGAGCCCTAAAACATTTACAGGTCACATTTTTGATAACTTAATACATTTGTCTGGGCATGCACTTAAAAGTCAACACAAAAGTTATTTCACTTTCAGTTTTGAAGCTGTTTTATAAGGGTATTCTTTTTCAAACAATGAATGATATCTGATTATTCTAGGAAAAATGAGACTCTCCCTTTTTACTTAACAGCTGAAAACAAGGTGAAAAGAATATTTTAATACTCAACACTGTTATACCTTTCAAATAAGTTATAACCTGAAGTGAACTTTCTTGCTCTTAGTAAATATTACAACTGGTATTGACAGATTCTCCTTCATATATTAGGCTGTTTTAAAATTAGTATTCACTATGAGTGGTGTTTCAGCAAAAATATTTCACTTTTTTTTCTACAGCTCAACAATAAATAAAACAGTACAAACAAACAACAACAAAAATCCTTGTAAGATTTCTGTGTCCTATATACTTTAAATATAGAGAAGAGGAATATTGATTATCAATTCAATCAAGAAAACACTAAGGTTGAGAGTATCGGTGATTTATAGTACGGAAAATGGTCACTTGGGTCTTTTGTTCACTTATTGCAACATTTCTGGCTTTGCAAATCCATATTAAATCAAATTCTAATGTAAATAGAAGTAAAGCTTCTCACAAAGCATTTCAACTTCTTGAATTGCATGTGAAATTATAAGAAAATTATGCAGTGAAGACTCCTGTATTGGTAATCATAACAAAATCTGTGCGTTCAAACACTTATGTTCTTTTTAAATTATTCATCACCAATTTTGAAACCTAACATTACCCATTTTCTGTGTTAGACGGAAAGACATAAATGAATAACCTCTGATGCCTTCCCTCAAGGACTTCACCATTCAAAGAAAGGGTAAGTACTCTCCCCTGTCAGCCATACCTTTAATAAAAGTGGGCTTTCTTGATAAAAAATTTAAAAACTGTGGAGTTTTCTTCTTTGATTTTACCCTATTAACACACGATTCACCAATGATGATGTTCACTGTGAATATCTTCATCTTTATCTTCAATTTGTCATGCCTTATTCACTATGGAGACACATTTAGGAGCGTATATGTGATTATTTCCAGAATGTTTAACCGAAGAGGGAAAACCCAGCATGACTTGGGTAGCACCATTTGGGCACTCAGATTGTGGAATGAATAAAATGGAGCAAGCTAGCTGAGCACCATTCATTTTATCTTCCACAGCAATAGCAATTACAGCTGTTATCAGCAGTTACTGGGGTGGCACTGTGGACATGAACCTAACTTAGTCTCGGTGTGAGGGCAGCAACTTCTAATCTCTGTTGATACAAGATTCCTGCACATTTTTACATCTTTACAGTAAATATATTAATGAACTATTTGCACTAGTTACTTTTTATTTCTGTGATAAAACCATGACCAAGGAGTATATAGAAGAAATGTACACTTGGGCTTGCAGTTCAAGAAAGTCTATGATGGTGGAATCAACCAAAAGGAACAGAATTCTTTATCACACAGGGCAGTCTTTGAGGGAATATGTTAAACTATTTTCCCACTTATTAGAAACCATTTTTGACATCTCTCTAACATTAGTTAAGAAGACATTTGAAACAACTAGATTTGGCAAAATCTTTTTCTGATTTATTTATATGATGTACATGTATGATAAAGTAAAAAGCATATGCATAGAATGTTTGAGGTTGTTGGCCGGTGAGATCTCGTATATTCTCAAATGTTACAGGCTATTGCCACTGATCTTGGTCTACCTGCAGAACTTGATGGTAAGGCCCTATTGCTCAATCACCATATACTTGATTCCTAGAAAATGGGGGAAATCAAGCTGGCAGTGACATGGAAGCTTCATCTCTACCAGCTAGATTTCATAATGCTGGAAGGTACTATGCATGGCATAACAACAACAAAAAAAGTAATCATAATCGTCATCACCTGTAAAGCCCCTTTATTATTAATAATTGCTAAAACATTTTATGCACACTATTTTCCTGCTCCCAATATTACATAAAATTCCTACAGAATCTACGCCTTGATTGTTATGAGTAATATTCAAAATTAGAAAAAAAATTAATTGTGAATTACTTTATGCTACACTAAGCAATGATTGTTTTAATGCAAACAATGAGTGCAGTTTCCAGTTCCAGTTTCTAGTTCCCTATTGAAACAAGAACAAGTTTCGGTGGTTAATGCACTGAAAAAAATATGCCAAGATGAAAGGCAACACAAGTAGTTGAAATGGCTCAATAAAAGAATAATAGGCTTAATGAAGTATAATTATAGTGCAGGGTATGACTCACTTTTGTTAATAGTTTTTGTAGTATGCCATTGTGCAAATGTACAGCATTTTCATTATCCATTCTTCAGTTGATGGACATTTAGGCCATTTTTATTTCCTGTCTATTGTGAATAAAGCAGAGAACAAGGATGAACAGATATCTCTAGAGAAGGATATGGTGTCCTTTGAGTATGCATGCAATAGTGGTATAGCTTCATTGTAATAGATCTTTGTTTAGCCTTTAAGGAGCTTTCAACAATGACTTCTATTGTGGTCAGTTTGCATTCCCACTAGCAGGAAATAAGTGTGCCCTTTAACCTGAATGCATGCTAACATCAGTCATCTTTTGTTATTATTTTTAAACTTTGCCATTCTGACTGGGATAAAATGAAATGTCAAATATAATCAATTTGCATTTCCTTGATGACTTTGAGAATTAAACACTTAATAAATGTTCTCAGATGTTTGTATTTCTCCTTTTGATAACTCTTTGTTTCGTTCTATTCCCTACTCCTAATTGGGTTGTTTGTTTTCTTGATGTTTACTTTTTAAAGAATTTACATTGTAAGCACTATTCCTCTGTCAGAAATATTTTCTGTAATGACTTTCTCCTTTTCTGTCTGTTACTGTTTGGCTGATGGTCTTGTTGTACAGAAACTTTCGATTTTCATGAGGTCCCAATGCTGTGAGCCATGTGAGCTACATAAGTGGTTGCCCTAACGAGACGGAACCACTTACCCAACAGTGGCACAACATGCAGGGGGAAAGCAACTACTTTCTCATTAGATTGAAGTCTTGATCCACAATCTGAAGCCCGTATCTGTTACCATTATCCACCCAAGAATCTACAGGTATGCATCTGATAGGCCTTAGGAGAGAGCATACTACAATTATTTTGGTAAATGGGCATAATATTAAATTAACTGTTATTGATTCATTATTATACCCATAGATTTAATCCTCTTCTGAGACGTTTTTATTTATGATAGACAGTGATTAACACAGAGACCCATGACAGGCCAGAGTTCAGAGAATAAGATTCAGAATGCTTAGATCTAAATGGAGCATACATACTGCCCTCCTCTTCTTAAGCCTCAGAGATCATTGTGCAAGAAGGGTCAAAAATGTAAGAACATGTAAATGACCCAAGGAAAGTCTCATTGGGACACAGAAGGACAGCTGCACATATGAACCCACAGTGGTTGTGATAACATACATAAAACTGTTCAGAGCAAACGCAGAAAAGTTTATCATAGAGAGGGGAGTGGGGCAAGAAATATCACCTGTAAAATGGAGCTATTGGCAATTGTTAGCTGCTGATGGAAGAGAGCGAGTTTTCTCTGAGAGTGTAGGCTCTGGTAAACTAACAATGCTCAACTAGAAGGTTATACATCCAAGACTATTTGTGCGGTACAAATTGGAGTTGATAGTTTAAAAACAACACAATTTGGCGTGAGCCAAGACAGAAAGGTAACCTGGGAAGAGTTGGGCTGAACAGGATCAAACCAAGTTGTACAAAGCTCTCAGAAAACTTATTTTAATAATTTAATGTTTTTATACTAGATGTGGTGCTCCCTGCCTGGTAATCTGGTAATCCCAGAATTAAGGAGGGTGATCTCAGATTATGAATTTGTCCTACATACGCACATTGTATCTCCCCAGCAACAAAGAAATGGAGAGATGATAAAATAGTGATAAAAAGAGGAGGTTGAAAATGATACATGCACATTTCAACCTGGTTAGATATTAATAATCAAAATACTTTAATCTCAAGTAATTAGCATATTGGCTAATGTGACTTGTATTTGGAATCAAGTCTGGCTACAAACAATGATTCATTTATGAATAACTTAGCTTTAAAGATTTAGAAATACCATCAGAAATATGCAGCATGTAACTCTGTATACCTAATAAACAGCTTTTAAGAGATGTAAGCCACAGTTAGTTAAATGGCAACTGCATATGAATTTATGCAGTTTTATAGTTGTGTACATAAACATGAATGCTTATACATATTTTCTATAAAATCAGGCTCTTAGCAAGGAGAATTATTAATACATAATCTTTTCTAAGACACTACTATGGATTTTTAAGTCTTGAAAAAATAAATGTCATCTATCATTTGATTGCAAATCGTGAAATGACAATGTACCCTCAGCACATATTACTACAGTAATAGTTATGGTTCACAGACCATGACTTTGTGACAGCTGTATAATTTTACTGAAATTATGAAGAAGAACAAAGCACTGTGATGTTAAAAATGCTTCAAAATTAGTCTTTGCATTTAAAGGCCTTATGTAATAACACGGTGTAACAAGAAAACATCTTTTGAGTTTCGCTTTGCAAATGGAAGGTGGTAACCTGCATTTTCTTCCATATTAACTTCTAAATTCTTCATGCCTGTCCTGACTTCTCCACACTTGAACCACAGGCCACCACACTCAGCTTTATTTTTTTTATTAATTACACTTTATTCACTTTGTATTCCCCCATAAGCCCTTCCCTCCTCCCCTCCCGATCAAACCCTCCCACCCCCTTCTTCACACATGCCCCTCCCCAAGTCCACTGAGAGGGGAGGTCCTCCTCTCCTTCCTTCTGATCTTAGTCTATCAGATCTCATCAGGAATGGCTGCATTGTCATCTTCTGTGGCCTGGTAAGGTTGCTCCCCCCTCAGGGATAGGTGATCAAAGAGCAGGCCAATCAGATTATGTCAGAGGCAGTGCCTCTTCCCATTACTATGTAACCCACTAGGACATTAAAACTGCCATGGGCTACATCTGTGCAGGAGTTCTAGGTTATCTCGATGCATGGTACTTGGTTGGAGTATGACACTCTGGGAAGACCCCTGTGTTCAAATTTCTGGTTCTGTTGCTCTCCTTGTGGAATTCCTGTGTTCTCCAGATCTTACTATTTCCCACTTCTTACATAAGATACCATGCACTCTGCCCTCCGTGGCAGGTTTCTAACTTGTTTCTTGTTTTCTTCTTCTGATGTCCTTCCTCTTTGCCTTTTGGGATGGGGATTGAGCATTTTAGTCAGGGCCTTCTCTCTTGATTAGTTTCTTTAGATGTACACATTTTAGTAGGTTTATCCTATATTACATGTCTATATGAGTGAGTATATACCATATATGTCTTTCTGCTTCTGGGACAGCTCACTCAGGATGATCCTTTCCAGGTCCCACCATTTACCTACAAATTTCATGATTTCCTTGTTTTTCATTGCAGAGTAATATTCCATTGTGTAGATGTACCACAATTTCTGCATCTATTCTTCAGTTGAGGGGCATCCGGGCTGCTTTCAGCTTCTGGCTATTACAAATAAAACTGCTACAGACATGGTTGAGCAAATGTCCTTATTGTGTACTTGAGCCTTTTTTGGATATATGCCTAGGAGTAGTATGGCTGGATCTTGAGGAAGGACTGTTCCTAGTTGTCTGAGAAAGTGCCAAATTGATTTCCAGAGTGGTTGTACAAGGTTACATTCCCACCAGTATTGGAGGAGGGTTCCCCTTTCTCCACAGCCTCTCCAGCATGTGTGTCACTTGAGTTTTTCATCTTGGCCATTCTGATGGGTGTAAGGTGAAATCTCAGGGTTGTTTTGATTTGCATTTCCCTAATGGCTAATGACACTGAGCATTTCTTTAAGTGTTTCTCTGCCATTCTATATTCCTCTACAGAGAGTTCTCTGTTTAGCTCTGTTCCCCAATTTTTTTTAATTGGATTACTTTGTTTGCTGCTTTTCAACTTCTTTAGTTCTTTATATATACTGAATATTAGCCCTCTGTCAGATAAAGGGTTGGTGAAGATTCTTTCCCAATCTGTATGCAGTTGTTTTGTTTTGATGACAGTGTCCTTTGCTTTACAGAAGCTTTTCAGTTTCATGAGGTCCCATTTATTGATTGTTGCTCTTAGAGCCTGTGCTGTTGGTGTTCTGTTCAGGAAGTCGTCTACTGTACCAATGAGTTCTAGGGTCTTCCCCAATTTTTCTTCTAACTGATTTAATGTGTCCGGTTTTATGTTGAGGTCTTTGATCCACTTGGACTTTAGTGTTTTGCAGAGTGATAAGTATGGATCTATTTTCATTTTTCTACATGTAGACATCCAGTTAGACCAGCACCATTTGTTGAAGACACTATCTTTTTTCCATTGTATGTTTTTTTTTTTTTTTTTTCTTTTCTGGGATAGCTCACTCAGGATGATCTTTTCCAGATAAAATACCTTGGTGTGAACCTAACCAAGCAAGTCAAAGACTTGTATGAAAAAAATTTCCAGTCTCTGAAGAAATAATTAGAAGAAAATATCAGAAGATGGAAAGGTCTCCCATGCCTTATGGCTTGGCAGGATTAACATAGTGAAAAGGGCCATCTTACCAAAAGCAATTTACAGATTCAATGCAATTCCCATCAAATTACCAACACAATTCTTTACAGACCTGGAAAGAAAAATTCTTAACTTCATATGGAATAACAAGAAACCCAGAATTGCTAAAACAATCCTCTACAATAAAAGATGTTCTGGATCTATCTCCATCCCTGATCTTAAACTGTAATATAGAGCAACAGCAATAAAAACTGCATGGTACTGGCATAGAAACAGAATGGTGGATCAATGGAACCTAACAGACGACCCAGAAATAAACCCACACACTATGGACACCTGATCTTTCATACTCAGCTTTTTTGACTTGAAATCTGGGGATCAAATTCAGTTCTTTGTGCTTGCAAAGTAATCACTTAGCCATTTCCCATCCCTTTATGTGTGTGTGTGTGTGTGTGTGTGTGTGTGTGTGTGTGTGTGTGTAAGCACATGTGAGGGAGTTAACTGAAAATTTAGAAGCTTCTACACAATACAAAACCAAGCTCCTTCACCAATGCCTTTAAGAGTTATAAAATATTTAAATTATTGCTTTCATTTAGTGAATTTGAACAATGATATAAATCAGCTTGCAATAAGAAACAAATGATATAATTTTGAATCATTAAGTACAAGGCAATTTGATAATTTCAAAATATATATTAGTTTCCATTAGATAATGTAGGCATATACATTATTAATTAATGCTGTAATTAATGTATGAATGTGTAATAGCATAATATATAATAAAATTGATGCAGTTATAAGACAATAAGTGAAAGACAATAAGTGCATAACATTCATTAGCACAACTTTAAGAAAGAATTGATTTTTAAAACTTAATTTAATTAATTTATTAATTTGTTACAATTTATTTACTTTGTATCCCCTCTGAATCCCCACCCTATCTCCTCCCAATCTTCTTCCTCTATGTCCTTTCCCTTGTCCACTGATAGGGGAGGTCCTCCTCCCCTTCCATCTGACCCTAGCTTATCAGATCTCACCAGGACTGGCTGCATCCCCTTCTCTGTGGCCTGACATAGCTGCATCCCCTAGGGGAAAGTGATCAAAGAGCCAGCCACTGAGTTCATGTTAGAAACAGCCCCTGAAAAAACAAAACAAAACAAATAAAAACAAATAAAAAACCAAAAAGAAACAGCCCCTGTTCCCCTTACTAGGGAACCCCTTTGAAACTGAGCTGCCTGATGGGCTTGTTTTGAACATGGGTCTAGGTCTTCTTCATGCATGGTCCTTGGTTAGAGTATCAATCTCTGCAGGACAACCTGGGTGTACATATTTTGGCTCTGTTGTTCTCCTTGTGGAGTTCCTGTCACCCCTTCCAAGTTTCTATGTTTATACCCTTAGACAAAGGGTACACAACCCCAATCAGTGAAGGTTCTCTTTGCAATGAATGCTGATGAAAGGAGAGTTTAGTTGCAGTCCAAAATGCTAAGAGTAAGAGCTAAGGGCTTAGACCTATACAAGACATTTATACTATCCTTTCTAAAGATCAGAGAAGTTTACAGAAAGAGGTGAAAATAAGATAGGTATTGGAATAAAGGGAGAAGAACAGCAGAATTTTATTCTCTATACATGACACAGACAATTCAATCATGAACTCATAATAGCGATGATGACTTATGCTGGCCTTAACCAGACAGACTCTCTCAACATTCAGTCACTCATGGGAATGGGGCCCATGAATTAACCCCTTATTGCAAAAATATTAGTTCTTGATAAACTCACAGGTGAATTTATCAGATTCCAGTTGTTGGGGCCTATCCCATGACTTCACAGACAAACCTTGTCAAGACCAGAACAACAAAACAAAATGTGAATAACCTATATGAGAAGGAATAGCAGGAAAGAGGCACTGAATATGGAGAGAGTGATTAGAATATGCAGGGACTGGAATGACCAGAATGTACTCTAATTCTTATATGTAGTAAAAAGAACAGTTAATAAATAATCAAGAAACAATTTGTAATTAAAAGTAGTCAGTTTTATACATTACTAAGATATTTTCAAAATGACTTTTGAGTTGTTATAAATTCTGTTTCTTAATAGGAAGGTAATACTAAATCCTGACACCAATGCTACACAACTCACACTATTAGCAAAAGATGATGAGAACTTGACAAAATGATGCCACATTGTGTGGACGAATCAAGTGGCAAAATCAATTTTATAAAAGAGTGGCTGGAGAGATCACTCATAGGTTTAAGACATTTACAGGAGCCTACCATAGAGGACTTCTGAAAGACTCTACTCAGCCGTGTATCAAAGCAGGTGCTGAGAATCATAACCAACCTTTGGGCAGAGTGCAGTGAATCTTAGGAAAGAAGAGGGATATAGTAAGACCTGGAGAGGAAGGATCTTCACAGGGTGAGTTACAGAACCAAAAAATCTGGACACAGGGGTCTTTTCTGAGACTAATACTCCAACCAAGGACCATTCGTGGATATAACCTAGAACCTTGGCTCAGATGTAGCCCATGACAGCTCAGTATCCAAATTGGTGCTCTAGTAAGGGGAACAGGCATAGTCTCTGATATGAACTCAGTGGTTGGCTCTTTGATCACCTCCCCCGATGGGAGAGCAGCCTTGCCAGGCCACACAGGAGGACAAAGCAACCAGTCCTGATGAAACCTGATAAGCTAGGGTCAGATGGAAGGGGAAGAGGACTTCTCCTATCAGTGGACTTGGACAAGGGCATGGGAAGAGATAATGGAGGGACGGTGGAATGGGGAAGGAATGAAGGGGGGGGCTACAGCTGGGATATAAAATGAATAAACTGTAATTAATATATAAAAAATAAAAATTATATTTAAAAAGGCATTCCTCACTCTGTTTGGTCTATAGCTTTCACTTCAGGTGTGAAAGCTGTACCTACAGTGCTAGGAATTCTGAAACCTTTGTCTGGCTTCTATGGGTACACACAAAACAAGTGCCATATACATTCTCTCTCCCCCACCCCCTCACACACACACACACACACACACACACACAGACACACATTTTATACATTCACTTGTATCCCAGCTGTAGCCCATTTCCTCTTTCCCTCCCAATCCTCCCCTTCCTCCCTCATCTCCTCCCTGCCCCCTTCCTAGTCCACTGAGAGGGGGTGTCTTTCTCTCCTTCCGTCTGGCCCTAGTTTAAAAGGTATCTTCAGTATGGTTGCAATGTCCTTATCTGTGGCCTAGCAAGCCTGTTCCTCCCTCAGGGGGGAGGGGAAGATCATGAGTTCATGTCAGAAACAATTCCTGTCCCCTTACTAGGGAACCCACTTGGATACTGAGCTTCCATGGGCTATGTCTGAGCAGGGGTTGTAGGTTATATCCATGCATGGTCTTTGATTGGATAAACAGTCTCATAGAAGACCCCTGTGCTCTGATATATTTGGACCTCATGGGGCTCCCTGTCCCCTCCAGGTTATACTAATTCTTCCTTCCTTCATGATTCCCTATACTCTGCTGAAGGCTTGCTTATGGGTCGTAGCATCTGCTTTGATACACTGCTAAATAGATTCTTTCAGGTGCCTTCTGTGGTAGGCTACTGTCCTGTTACTTGTTTTCTCCTATTTCCAATGTCCATCCCCTTTGTTTTCGTAGATGAGAATTGATCATCTTACACCTGGACCTCTTTCTTGTTTATCTTCTTTAGGTGAACATATTTTAGTAGGTTTATCCTATAGTATGTCTATATGAGTGAGTATATACTATGTGTGTCTTTCTGCTTTTGGGATACCTCACTCAGGATGATTTTTTCTAGATCCCACCACTTGCCTGTACATTTCATGATTTCCTTGTTTTTAATTGCTGAGTAGTATTCCGTTGTGTAATAGTTAATAGTACCACAGTTTCTGTATCCATTCCTCAGCTGAGAGACATTGGGGTTCTTTCCAGTTCTTTCCAGTTCTAGCCATTATGAATAAAGCTGCTACACACATGGTTGAGCAAATGTCCTTTTGTGTACTTGAACATCTTTTGGATATATTCCTAGGAGTGGTACAGCTGGATCTTGAGGTAGCACTATTCCTAATTTTCTGAGAAAGTGCCGGATTGATTTCCATAGTGGTTGTACCTGTTGACATTCCCACCAGCAATGGAGGAGGGTTCCCCTTTCTTCACAGCCTCTCCAGCATGTGTTGTCTCTTCAGTTTTTTATCTTAGCCATTCTGATGGGCACACACCAGAAATTAAAAAGAATTTTTTACCATTAAAGGAAATGTGAAGAATGTTTTCCCAGCACGTTGGCTTACACCTATAATTCCAGCACTCAGAGAGGCAGAGATAGGTGGGTATCTGTAAGTTTGAGGCCAATCTAATCTACAAAGCAAGTCCTGGACAGCCAAGGCTACAGAGAGAAACCCTGCCTCAAAACAAAATAAATGAAAATAATATTGTTTTCCCCGTAAACATTAAAATAAACAGTAAACTGTAGTAAAAACTGTTAATGGATTTAGCACATAAAAACTGATCAACTATCATCTCATTGTTTCTGTATTACTGAGTGTCTTGTGGAGGGTATTGTTGTGATTGAAACACCATGACCAAAGCAGCTTGGCAGAAGCATATTTGGTTTAATCTTCCACAGCACTGTTCACTATCAAAGGAAGTCAGACAGGAACTCAAACAGGGCAGGAACCTGGAAGCAGGAGCTGTTTCAGAGCCCATGGAGGAGTGAGTGCTACTTACTGGCTTGCTCCCTATGTTTTGCTCTGCTTTCTTTTATATAGAACCCAGAACCATAAGCCCAGAGGGAGGCACACTCACAATGGATCAAGCCTTCTGACATCAGTCACTAATTAAGAAAATGACCTACATACAGCCTGATCTTATGGAGGCATTTTCTCAACTGAGGCTCCCTCCCCTCTGATGAGTGTACCTTGTGTCAAGTTGACATAAAACTAGCCAGTAAACCCAGTCAACCTGTTTCCATTTTCTCTCTGTGTAGTCTGGTTACAGTTGCAACAGAAAGATCAACTTCATAAGATTGAAATGATTCAGTGTTATTTTGGTATGCAAATTAGAGCTGTTATGGATCATCCACAATCATCTGCATCCTGATGAACTATTTGTAGGGTTGAAACTCACTCATTCTCAGGAGATAGCATCAGATATTGGCCCCTAAGAGCTAATCTCACTGCCACCTTTCTGCCTACCTTTCTTTTCTCATCCAAGAAAAGAATAAAAAGTTATACAAGGGTGTTCACATTAGCATCCACCTAGTATATTGTCAACTAGAAAGTAGTCATATGGTTAAATGCAGCAGAAAAAAGTCCTTTGAAACAGTCTTTAGCTAAACAGCAAATGATATAACCAAAAAAAAATGATTTATTTTAAACAGATCATTGTAGTCTTATTACTGAGGTCTGCCCATTTAGACATTTAATTATCATATGCATCTATTTTTTCTTTGCTTTTTTTAAGACAGTTTTTTTAAAATGTTGTGAAAAAATACGTAAAATAATCAGTTTTGAAGGGGCAAATAGTCTGTTTTGTCTCTTTCAAGGGATTCTGCCCATGGTCAATTGTTTTTTTCATTGTTTTGAGTATTGGTAGATGTTGGTCACAAGTGCTGCAGTTAGAGAGAGAAGCTGAACAAGATGCTAAGCTTTCATTTCCAGAAAGAACAGAGGGGTTCAGGCTCTTTGTGAAAGACTGACACCAAGCTAGCTCACTCTACTTATTTTATTTAAACATGATACAAGATTAATTGAGGTTGGGAAAGGTTCCAAGTACCAAAGTAATCTTGCCCTTGCTGTCCAAGAGAGCAGAGTCTCAGTCTCTTTTGACTATGGTTAACCACAATCAAAGCTCCAGTTTGGCCAGGACTGTCTGAGGATCAGGTCTGTGCAGCTGCAAGCTCTCATGTAGCACCAAGTGCAGATTCTCCAAGGAAAGAAAATTTCTTCAAGGTTCAAACAATCTCAAAAAAAAATTTCTCAGCTTCTAGTGATCAGTAAAAATGCAACAAGGGCCTTGCTGTAACATTCACTTAAAGCCAGACACAACGTCTTTACTATACTTTTCACTTGAAGCCATAAGGACTTTACTATACATTTCACTTAAAGCCAGGCATAAAAGCATTGCTATACATTTCACTACATTTGAGCCTATGGTTAAGTAATTCATCATGGTGGAGAACACAGAGAGGATCAAAACTGCTCAGTTCATGACAGCCTGGATGTAAGCGTGAGAGTTAGAAGACAGACTCTCAATATTCTTCTCAACCATTCCTCTTAAAGTTTCAGTCATCTTGCCCTTCACACATCAGCTGGCCACCAAGCCTTCAGAATATGGAATGAAATGTTTATATTAGCTTTAAATACCAATGGCCTTATAAGGAAAAGACATACATAGGTCACAAATAGCTGAAGAAAAAAATTAAAATATTTTTAAATGTATGATCGTGCGTGAAAGCTCTAAAATTTCACATTAACTCTTATTCAATAACTTACTCAGTGATATATTGTATGCTACATTTTATACATTTATACAGGGTTAATTAGTGACAAGTGTATGTAAATTATTAACTAAATAATGAAACCCATGCTGACGGGAATATGAAGCAGTATTCAATATCAAGCTTAAAACAATTTCCAGTGGACTTGCTCATGTGACGAAGTAGACGTTTTAGTCAGGTTCCAGTTGCTGTGACAGAACACAATTACCAAGCTAATGTATAAATGGAAGAGTTTAGTTAGCTTTACAGCTCCAGAGAGTTGAGGTCTATGATGGAGGCATGACTGCATGACAATGGGCAGTTGGAGTAGTAGTTGAGAGTTCACACCTTGAACCACAAACAAGAGGTAGAGAGGACATACTGGGGATGGCATGTGTCTTTTGAAACAACAAAGGTTAACCCCAAAGACACAGCTCTTCCCAAAAAGACAAGCCTTCTAATCCTTCCCAAACAATTTCACCACTTTGGAACCAAGCTGTCACATATTTCTACCTACCATCATTGTTATCATTCAAAACATTTCAGTGGGGGAAAATAACAGGATGTAAATTAACCTAGAAATTAGTTTCCCTGTTATTACAGTAACTGCACACACACACACACACACACACACACACACACACACACACACCACACACATGCACACAAGACACCCTTAAATATTGATAAAATGTTATTGGAGTGGCTCAGTTTCATTGCCAGAAAGCACATAGCCTCCACAAATGATTTTCAATGATTTTAAGAGTTTCTCAGAGGAACAGCCATGAGAGCAGGTCTCACGCTCTCTTCCAGGTTTGTGTGGTGCTCTGGGGCTGAGGCTATGGGAAATTATACCTACTAGGTCAACTCTTTGTGAGACACAAATAACTTCATTTGGCGATGTCACTGTGTTACTGCCACTGTGACCCTGAGAGGGACACTAATAGCCTTATTCTGTTCTTTTCCAATGAAAATGGGCTAAAAAAAAATCCCTCAAAGACTTGAACAGCTACTGTTCACTAAATCAGGTTTCTGTATCCCTAACACAAATATTTCACATTGCTAAATCTCATAGTCCAGAATTAACTTTCATCTTCTTTTAAAGAGAGAGCAGTATATTTTTGAAATTTCTTTCAAGGTGATATGTCTATCAGTTAATGTTATTTGAATTAAATGTTCTCAGTAATTATTCTACAAGAGATCCCAAAGGATTGAAAAATAAAAATTAGACTCATTTAGTAAATTAAATGGGTGGCATCTATACAAAAATATATTTAGAAAAAGAGCAAGCAATACATTCTCACTTTAAAAATATGTATTAGGGAAGATAATTTCTAACCATCTTGCCCTTTACAATTCAGACCCTTACCATCAGTGTAAAATATTTTTGTGGACATGAATTATCTTTGTGATCTCAATAGTTTGTATTAATGGATTGATAGCTTTCTAACTATGCTTTGGATGACACTTTTGTTTCAAATGTTGTATTTTTACAACATTTGTTGCATGTTTATAGAAATAAAAATGATAGTTGGTATCTTTTGCTTTCCAGTGTGTGGAGCCCACTGTGAATTTGATCTTGTGTTAATGCAATGCCATTATGCCCTATAACATGGCTACTTCCTTTAAGATGAGAATGACTCCCGCATTTTACAAATGTTGAAAAATGAGCCCAGTGTGCTGAAGTAGTTTTTGTGATCATATCATTAGTGACACACAAAGCGGGTGTAAGTGCAGAGTGCTCAGTAAACGTTGGGAAATGGGAAGCTGGGACTCAGAATGGGAAGAGAGAGTAGAAGTGTGATACATATTGAATTATTTTTGGGGAGGTAAAATTAAGTATATCAGGAATAAATCTCAATATGATAGAGCAAAAATAAATGTTTAATACTATTTTTTTAAGAACTGAAATGAATAATAAAAAGAAACTGATAATGAAAAACTATGGTAGATTATGATGGGAAGTCATAATGGGGAAGATAACTCATCCTGTGTCACCTCATGCCTTATTTATTTATCTATCTAGCTATTTATTTATTTATTTATATCACTCCATTTTCCGTAGACTGAAACTGAAAATGATAAAAATTTCTGTTTTTATGTGTCATCTGAGTTATAAGTTATCTCTTGGTACTTACTATCTCCACTTGCTTGTTTTTGCCCAATTACTAACCTAGTCATTATTATAAGTAACATTCCTGTAAAAACAAGAGTATTCCATAAAGAAAAAGATTACTTGAATGCAAATCTAGAAAATTAAGAATATAGTCACAGAAAAATTAAATAATAAACAGTATAATATTGATGTTTATGTTTATTGTCACAATTGAAACATTTTAGAGAAGATTCCAAATTTTCAGGCTGAATAACTTACTCACGTCCAACAGATTCTGAAATCATAAAATGAATCAAGAGACACTAAAGTGAGAAAAAGAAAATATAAAATTTATATATGAAGTTATTTTTAAAAATAGTCCTGATTTGCTGAGAAACAATGAAACAATGCAAAGAAAATGGCTTAATAAGCTGTCAATCTGAAAAGGGATTGAGCATTTTAGCCAGAGTCCTTCTTCTTGATTAGCTTCCTTAGGTGTACAGATTTTAGTATGTTTATCTTATATTATATGTCTAATATCCACTTATGAGTGAGTATATTCCCTGTGTGTCTTTCTGCTTCTGGGATACCTCACTCATGATGATCTTTTCCAGTTCCCACCATTTGCCTGCAAATTTCATGATTTCCTTGTTTTTAATCTCTGAGTAATATTCCATTGTGTAGATATACCAGAATTTCTGTATCCATTCCTCAATTGAGGAGCATCTGGGCTGTTTCCAGCTCCTAGCTATTACAAATAAAGAATCCCCATTCAGAAAGGCAAAGAGGATGGACATTGGAGGAGGGAAAAAAACAGGGAACAAGACAGGAAGCTACCACAGAGGGCCTCTGGAAGGCTCTACCCTGCAGGATATGAGGCAGATGTTGAGACTCATAGCCAAACTTTGGGCAGAGTAGTAACTTTGGGAGATAGTAACACCTAGAGAGGACAGGAGCTCCACAAGGAGAGCAACAGATCCAAAAAGTCTGGGTACAGGCATCTTTTCTGAGACTGATACTCCAGTCAAGGACCACTCATGGAGATGGCCTGGAACCCCTGCACAGAGGTAGCCTATGGCAGTTAAGTGTCCAAGTGGTTTCCATAGTAATGGGGACAGGGACTGTCTCTGACAGGAACTGATTGGCCTGCTCTTTGATCACTTCCCCCTGAGGGGGGTGCAGCCTTACCATGCCACAGAGGAAGACAATGAAGCCACTCTTGATGAGAGCTGATAGACTAGGATCAGAGGGAAGGGGAGGAGGACCTTCTTTATCAGTGGACTGAGGGAGGGGTACAGGTGAGGAAGGGAGGGAGGGTGGAATTGGGAGGGGAGGAAGGAGGGAGATACAGGGGGGATACAAAGTGAATAAACTGTAATTAATAAAAATAAAAATAATTTTAAAAAGTAAAAAAGATTGTCAATCTATTTGAAGATTGTAACAAAACATTGCTAAACATGTTACAAATTGATTAAAATATGTCTTTATAAATAGCTAATCCATTTATACTAAATTGATTAATTTATTTTTTATTAATTACAGTTTATTCACTTTGTATCGCAGCTGTGTCCCCCTCTCTTATCCCCGCCAATCCCACCTTCCTTCTCTCTTCTTCCATACCCCTCCCCTAGTCTAGTGATAGGGGAGGGCCTCCTCCCCTTCCATCTGACCCTAGCCTATCAGGTCTCATCAGGGCTGGCTGCATTTTATTCCTCTGTGGCCTGGTAAGGCTGCCCCCGACCCCTCAGGGGAAGGTATTCAGAGTTCATATCAGAGACAGCCCCTGTTCCTCTTACTAGGAACCCACTTGGAGACTGAGCTGCTGTGGGCTACATCAGTGCAGGGGTTCTAGGTTATCTCTATGCATGGTCCTTAAAACCAGACAAACTAAACCTGTTAGAAGAAAAAGTGAGGAAAAGCCTTGAACTTATTGGCAAAACTTCCCTAACACCAACAGCACAGGCTCTAAGAGCAACAATCAATAAATGGAACCTCATGAAACTGAAAAGCTTCTGTAAAGCAAAAGACACTGTCATCAGAACAAAACAACAGCCTACAGACTGGAAAAGGATCTTCACCATCCCTATATGTGACAGAGGGATAATATCCAAAATATATCAAGAACTCAAGAAGTTAAAAAGCAACAAATCCATTTATACTTTTCATGCCAAAATAACTTTCTGAGAAAAGTTAAATTTATATCAAATAATAACAAACTTTTATTTGTACAACATGGTAAATTTTTAACTAATCAGAGAAATTTAAGGTAATGTTTTCACCATCTCTTCAAGACATAAAACAATTATATACCCCTTGCACAAATTCATTTAATTTGCTGTGAAAAGGCTATAATTTTGCGTATGTTTCTTTTTCATCCTGAGTACTGAACCCAGGGTTTCTAATCAGTTAACAAGTACTTACCACTAAGATACACGACCAGCTCAGCAAAAGACAATTTGAATGTCTAACTCCATTTCTACCATAACAAAATTATAAAATGGTTTAGTCAATTGAAAATTGAGAGAGCATACTCCTTTGGCTCAGAAAATTGCTAAGGGTCAGCATAGCAATACCCAACAAACACATGAAAAGAACATTTTGACATATGCTGTCCATTTCCAAGTTTGTGGTGTTTTTCTTCCTTTATCTTAAAGAAGACTCAACGCTTTAGTTTTCTAAACACTTTGGAAGCTATTAAAGGTTTATTATACACATCACAAATGGAGTAACTCAGTAAGAATATTACTAAAATTTTAGATGGAAAATAATGTTCAGATCCATTGTTCTAGGCTTATAGAAATAAGTGAAGAATCACAATGACATCCGTATTTCAACCACATGGAACATTTTTAGTTACATGTCTTCTTGCAACGGCAAAATGCCTGGAGTTGGAGGAGGGAATATTTAAGCAAAGAGAAAGGTGTATTTTGCCTTGGAGTTCAAGGTTACTGTGTATCATAGCAAAGAAAAACAAAAAGGCATGGCAGCAGGAGTTTAAAGCATTTGGCCACATTGCCATCTACAACCCAGCAGCAGAGAACAGAGAATAAAGCTGAGTAACTTCCTTTTCATTCAGTCCAGAATTCAAGCCCATGGAGCGGTGCTGCCATTTTTAAATATGGGCATCCTCATGTCAATTAGCCCAGTCTAGAAATGCCTTCTTGTGGTGTTGCAGTATTATGAAAATATCTCTTATGTTCTAAGAGAGTAAATTTTTTACTGGACTCAGAGCCAAAGTAAGTAATATTACGTATGACTTGAAACTGTTCTCCCTCTCTGTGCCAAGTTTGTTATTTAACCCACCATTAAGAGAACAATGTAACAGTCTACCTTACTTACCTATATTTCACATGTAATCGACTAAACTAATGCATCGCTCTAACCTCAGATAATTTACTCTTCCATGTCCCTTACCCAGAGTAATATGTGCAAGTTCTAAAAATAATTCCTAAATATTTATAAGAACAACAGAGGTTAAAATAGACCTTATAAAAGGAATTTTCACCATAAATGTTGTATACAATATTTGGATATTACTTGATATTATATTACGCACTGATGCTTGTAGCACTGTTTGGAATACAGGTCAGTTGGGGTCTATTGGAGTCAGTGACTTAATCCCTAGTAAAACTCTGCTAAAGATTCTGTAAAATGTCCTATCTTCCCTCCCCATGTGATGTTTTTATACTTTTCAATAAAGACAGAGTAAAACACTTTGTTAGTGACAGATACACCCAGACAGTCGGCACCCAAATGATATGAAGACACACAACAGACAGAGAGACAGAACAGATTCACAAGACACCCATCACAGAGGTTCAGATAAAGACTCATGAAAGGGACAGATCATGGATAGAAGACATTACAAAGAAAGAAGTCAAATCTGGGCTTGTCTTTATTAAATGACACCAAGGGGAAGTGTTCTGACTTTCCTTAATGATGCACTGAGACATTATTGGTGAATGGGATTTATTATTAATGCTTTCAATCTGATTGCATGCCCACACAAGCAGAAATTTTTGTTTCCATGGAGAACTTAAGTCTCATTAAGCTGGCAATCATTATTGACAAGTACACGACCATTTAAAGGAAAAATATATAAGTTTTGAAAGAACAATTTATAATAAAAATTTGAATTAGAGCATATAAAATCATGAATAAACTTTGACATTTTCTTGTATCTAAAAAGAAAAAGAATACATAGAAATCTAAAAGAATGTTGTATATGGCTGATGTCAGGAAACTGCATTTTGTATATATTGAACATGAAATACAGTAAAGTTCTTAAACTAAAAACTATATGTATATATCAAATAAATTAATTGCTATTTATTAATTTAATACATACTTTAATATCACTAGATATGGTTAATAGGTAATGAAAAGACATTTTTGAACCACACTTTCCAATATGACAAGAAATCAATGGATGATGTCTAAAATAAGTTAGGAAGTAAAGCATTAAGAATTCTATTTTAAATTTTTATTATTGAATAAGTAGAAAGTAAGTGAAAAGTAAAAATAATTGTCTCTTGGAAAAAGTCTATGGTAAGTAAAAACTGAGAAGTATGTTTTTAATTTTCATTTTAAGTCAACTTTGATTAAAAACTGTTACTTTTATAATGGTGATAAAACCAGAAATAATTCTAAGCAAACTGAGAAAAATGTAAATACATAACATATGTGTGGTTACTGTATGTAGACAAGGTGGGGAATTGGTTCCAGTTGAGATGACAGTTGCTTTTATGTCTATAATGAAATTCATGTTTTCCTCAACCAAAAAAAGAGATATGGGGTCAGAGAGAAGGCTTAACATGGAGTGGTGTTTCCCATCAAGCCTGGCAACCCAAGTTGGCCCTAAACTGAATAAAGTAGAAAGAGCGCTGACTGTCAAAAGTTATTCTCTAACCTCCAAGTGCCCCTTGGCCTGAACAACCCACTACACACACACACACACACACACAAATTAATAACTAAATAAAAATCGAGTAAATGTTTTTCAGCAAACATTATATAAGTTGGTATCTCCTAATCAAATAAGGAGTGGATATAATTGAGTTGTCTAGAGAATTTTCTAGTCAAAGATCACTGACATTTCCAGACTACTTACATAAAATGTAAGTGTGTATGTGATGGAATGTATAAGGATTTCATAAATTCAATTCCTTACATCTTGCCTCATGCTGTGGAACATGGATTTATACGTCTGCTTTTCTCATGTTCTCTATAATTTAACTTTCAAACCTCAGAAAAGACCAAAAGGAGATGAAGGATGATCTGCATGTGGAGTGACAGAAAGAACTCAGATTCTTGTATGGAAGGCAATTCTTTAATATATGCAGGCATGTATTTTCTTACAAGCAGATGCTGACATTACAAAATAACAAGCAATTGAGCACAGATGGTGTGCTTGGCATATGGAAATGGCTACAGGAGAGTCAGCTCAGCACAGTGCCGTTTCCTTTTCTCCGAGGGTTCTCTGGGCTTTAAATATCATAGACTTCTTTCACACTTAATGCCGTCTGGAAAAGGAGTATTCTAAGCCAATATAAAAACAGTAATTTATCAAACATTAATATGATAAGAGAATAACTACTTTATATCAAGCCATCCTTATAGGAATTGTGCTATAATGTCTTAATATAATAATACTGTTGGTATTCTGTGTGAATTACATTACTTCCACATTTTTGTATTTGTTTTATATTTTTATTATAAGATGTTGATTACATCCATTTCTTTTAGCCTTGATGCAGTGATATCCTAGTATTTCTGATAATTGCAGTGACTCAGACTTGCAACAGGATAAAATTATGTCTATTCACTCTTATTCATGTTTCTCGCTGAAAGTGTGTCTGGATACTTACCTAAATTACTCATGATAACAATTGAAGGTGGAAATGAGAAAAAGAAAATAAATGCTTAAATCTAGCTATGAAATAGATAATTGTTTCAAATTACCATTTGTATAACAAAATAATGTCATATTTTATTTTTAAATATAATACCAAGTTAGCTTCTTTATGCTCACAGCATTGACTAGACATTTTAAAAAATATATTTACAAGTTTTTTTTATTATTATACAAGAAGAGAAAAGAGCAACTATGTTAACTGTCTTAAACTGCCCAAAGTGTTTTATATTCACTTGAAAAGGGACTTCAATTACCTTAAACCTTAAAGGCATCTTCCACACAAAGGTTTTCCCATTGACTTCAAAGTGGGAACCACAGGGGTACACATTAACACTGAAATGAATAAAACCAGACTGAAATTTTTGAATGAGCGTAGCCAATTGAAAGGCAGCTAGTAAAAGTGATCAGAGCTTTCACTTGTGCTAGCTGACCATGTTAATCTTAATTGTATTAACTTCAACAAAAAGTATGTACATTTTTTTTGCTGAGAATATAAAAAATTTCATAATTAAACTTAAAAGACAGCCAAAAGGACAATTTCAACTCTTTTGATGGAATAAAGCAATATTTTGACTTAATGAATGAGTCAAATGATTAACTCTTGCTTATCAAACTTTTCATGGATGGGATAACTTCCAAGATACATATAACTGAGAGGGTCTTTCCATAGAATTTCTGGAATGTGTTTTCCCAGAAAGGACTTTTCTCAGAATGTATTTTAGGCTAAGTATAGGAAATAGGCATACATCAATATGCTGCTATGATATCACCTGGGAAACAAAAAAATTGATATTTCATAGTTACTTGTATCTTAACTATGTGTTTGTTAGTCTTCTTCACTTCTTAATGATTGCCAGAGAGGTATGTTGCCAGTGATGTTTTTTTAATCAGGGTTTTCTAAAAGAACAGAATGTCTAGGATGAATCTTGCCGAACAGGTTCATTAAATTGGCTTTTATAACTGTACTCACAATAGGGAAACTGAGAACCCAACCAGGTATACAGTACAAAGGGTGGGTACCTTAGCAGGTCTAGTCTGGCAATTCGGGTGTGAATGATACTTTCAGAGATACTGGTCTTCAGTCCATGTTAGATGGTTGAAGAAGATCGGCTTTGATTTCTGTAAAGGATGATAGCATCAGGACCAGCAGCAGAAACAGGATAAATGAGCATTGCAGTAAGATACTAGCACAGTAGTTAACTTGCTTGAGTAATGTGTTCACAGACAAACAAAAGTCAGGGTTTTTTGCTCTTAGATCTCCCAGATGTGTGCTGCCCACACTTACGGGGGATCTACACACTTCAAATAATCTGATCAGGAAAGTCTCTCACCAGTGTGCCTAGGACTTATTTTTTAATTGAATTAATGTCTAGTCAAATTGACAACCCAGATCAAAGGTGATTATTTTAAGTAAAATGCTTAGAAGAGACAGATAACTCTACTATTATTCTCTTTGGTACTGATTAAGTTTTAAAGGGTATGCTTCAAAATAAACCTCTGGAAATGTTGTGGGACCAAATGGAAGATTTCTTTAGGAAAAGTCTGATAAAAATTCTTTCTATACACCTTCTTTCTGTTTATTCTCATATATAGATTTATGGATTGTGCTTTTACTAGGAGTTAAAATAATGGACTGGTTAATTGAAGACCTGATAGAAAAGTTTCATTCCACAATGTTTAATGTCATCATAATAATAAAGATTGCAAAGAGGGGTGTTGAGAAGACAAACATTTAAAACTTTTATCTGATGAAATGGAGAAACACACATGCATGAGGGAAATCTGTGGCTGAAGATGTAGAAAATAAACAAGATTTAACCTGGGAAGTATCATATAAACCCTTATATTAATATGAATAAACTTAATATTCTTGTTTTTCTGATAAAATAAAAACATCCAGATCAAAGCAATGTAAGGGGGGAAGGCTTTACTTTAGCACATAGTCAGAGACTTTGGACCCTATAGTCATGGAGTCAGAGCATAAGGCCCTGGCAGCAGTTGGTGGGAGAGCATCCAGAGTCAAGAGGCAGAGAGTGAAGAACGCTTATTCTCAGCTCACTTGCACCTTTATATGTAAAATTCCAATCCCATTCTTGGTGGTTCTTCCATTTCTAAACTAATCAAGATAACTGTCAACAGGAATACCTAGAGTCCCATCTTCCTAGCAATTCTGGATTTCATAAAACTGACTTTTGCAATTAACTTTTATGTGGATATTTCCAATGGTCCTTACTGTTACTTATCTTTTCCAATATCCTTAAATATCTTTTTCTGATTTCCACACCACTCTTCACTTCACTAATTTAATTTTATTCCATGAAACCAATGTAAACCTTTATATTACTGCTTTCTATATACCCTCCCTAGTTATCAAATCATCCTAATAGTCCCTTACTAATTTCCTGAGATCTGTGGTAATTGCAAATCAAATAAAAGCATCTGAAGATTCAAAGCTCGTGCCTTCAAATGAGAAAAAAAAATGTGGTATTTATCTCTCTGGGTTTGGGTTACCTTGTTCAGAATATTTGATTCCAAATACATGTATTTTCCCCAAATACATGTAGTATGAATACATGAATTTCATAATTTAATTTTCTTGAGTTGAATAACATTCCATTGTGGGTGTACCAAATTTTCATTTTCTAGCCATCCATTGATGGACATTTATGTGGTTTACAATTCTTGCCCACTGTGAACAGAGCATCCATGTATACGGAGAAACAGATATCGCCGCAGTAGACTACAGACTCCTTGGACTATATCCCCAAGAGTAGATTAACAGGGTCATGCAGGATATCTACTTCTAGTTATTTGAAGTATCTCTACACCAATTTTCACAGTGGATGCAGCATTTTTCACTCCCACCAGCAGTGAACTAAACGATCCCACTCACTCACATCCATGCCAACATTTGTCATCATTTGTTTTTTGGATCCTAGCCATTGATCTGAGTGGAGGAAAATAGATATTTTGACCATATTTACCCTTCAACAATTCCTCCCAGATCCATTTTCCCACCTTCCTTACCCACTGAGCTTTAGGTCCACTTTTTCTTTTCACCCGTTATGTTCAATTTGCGCTACCTGTATATTCTTGGATGTGTGGCCTTCGGCTAAAGCCATGGTCAACTTACAAGAGGTAAGGCTTTTAAAGAAAATTGAGTTCCTTTCTCTGGCCAATGACTCCTCAGTTAGGAGTAGAACTTTATGCCCACCTCCTACCTCTATATTGGGATTTGGTCTGACTTGAGCTTGCATGGGGTATGTGTATACTGTTATAATTGGTTCGAGTCCCCAAGTGCATCTGCCCTGTTGTGTCATAAAGACAATTTCCTTTGGCTCTTAACAATGTTTTACAATGGTCCATAAGCTTTAGTGTGAAGGACAGTGATGCAGATACAGATGTAAAAATTCTCAAAGAGCTAATAAAAAATAAATCTATATCCATTCCTCCACTGAGGGGCATCTGGGCTGTTTTCAGCTTCTGGTTATTACAAATAAAGCTGCTATTTGCTATTTGCTCAAACATGATTGAGCAAATGTCCTTATTGTGTACTTGAGCCTCTTTTGGGCATATGCCTAGGAGGGGTATAGCTGGATCTTGAGGAAGCACTATTCCTAGTTGTCTGAGAAAGCACCAGATTGATTTCCAGAGTGGTTGTACAAGTTCACATTCCCACCAGCAGTGAAGGAGGGTTCCCTTTTCTCCACAACCTTTCCAGCATGTGTTAACCCTTTTGTTTTTCATCTTAGCCATTCTAATGGGTGTAAGGTGAAATCTTAGGGTTGTTTTGATTTGCATTTCCCTTATGACTAAGGACATTGAACATTTCTTTAAGTGTTTCTCTGCCATTAGATATTCCTCTATTGAGAATTCTCTATTTAGCTCTGTACTCCATTTTTTAATTGGATTACTTGATTTGTTGCTGTCTAACTTCTTGAGTTCTTTATATATACTGGATATTAGTCCTCTGTCAGATATAGGGTTGGTGAAGTCTTATGAAAGAAGTGGGAAACAGTAAGATCTGGAGAGGACAGGAACTCCACAAGGAGAGCAACAGAACAAAAAAAAATCTGAGCACAGGGGTCTTTCCTGAGACTGATACTCCAACCAAGGTCCATGCATGGAGATAACCTAAGACCCCTGCACAGATGTAGCCCATGGCAGTTCAGTATCCAAGTGGGCTCCATTGTAATAGGAACAGGGACTGTCTCTGACATGAACTGATTGGCCTGCTCTTTAATTACCTCCCCCTGAGGGGGAAGCAGCATTATCAGGCTACAGAAGAAGACAATGCAACCATTCCTGATGAGACCTAATTGACTAGATCAGAAGGAAGGAAAAGAAGACCTCCCCTATCAATGGACTTGGGGAGGTGCATGCATGCAGAGGGTGGAGGAAGGGAGGGATTGGGACAGAAGGAGGGAGGGAACCACAGGGGAGATACAAAGTGAATAAAGTATAATTAATGACGAATTAAAAAAATAAATCTAAAATAAAAGAACACTAAAAGAATGTCCTCCATAGACTGCAAGCCAGTGTCAGCAAATATCAAGACCATTTCCAGTATTAATTACTTGTCCCACTTTAACAAAAGGCTTTAACAAAATGCCTGACAATAGCAGGCAAAGAAAGGAAGGGCTTATTTTGGCTCATCCTTTGAGGGCACAGTTCATCAAGGTGGGAAAGCCAACTCAGTAGGATTTTCAGGCAACTGACCACACTGCACCAGAAGCAGAAAGCAGTGAATGTTTATCCTCTGTTTACTTTTAAATAGTTCATAGTCAGTACAAGACTCTAACTGACGGGATGGTATCAAACTCATTTTGAGTGGGATTCCCTGCCTTAATTACTCTAATTAGATAATCTCTTATGACCTTTCCTATAGATTTGTTTCCATAATGGCTCTAAATCTCATGTTGACAATTAAGATTAAACACTACAGAAGTATTGGTGGCTTGTCCTGGGGACAAAGTGGACAAAACTCTCTCCACTCAAGGGTACGTTCTCATTCACATAGCAAAAAAAAAAAAAAAAAAAAAAAAAAAGGAAACATTTCTATTCACATCTAGCTTAGAGAACAAATTATTGTGGTTATTAATAAGAGCAAGAGTAACACAAGTTGTGGCATATTAAAAAATGTCATGAGTCTCAGCATCTGCTTCTACCTATGCCCTGTTGGGTGAATCCTTTCAGAGGACCCTCGATAAGAGACTCCCATCTTGTTTCTTCTCTTTCACCTCTTCTGGTGTCTATCCTGTTTGCCATTCTGAAAGAGATTTCGGCATCCTCTCTAGGGTCCTCCTTAGTGTTTAGAATCTTTAGGTCTGTAGATGGTTATCCTATATTATATGGCTAATATCCGCTTATAAGTGAATGTATACCATGCTTATCTTTCAGTTTCTGGGTTACCTCACTCAGGATGATCTTTTCTATTTCCATCCATTTGCCTAAAAATTTCATGATTTCTTTGCTTCTACTAATCTTATGGAAGAAGAGGGGTGAGGATAAAGGGACAGTGAGGTGACAGGAGCCTCACAAGGAGACCAACAAACCGAAAGAATCTGAGCCCAGGTGATCCTGCAGACATGGATGCACCAACCAAGGACCATGCACAGAGAAGACCTAGGCCCCCTGATCAGATATGGCCCATTTGACAGCTCAGTCTCCATGCGGATCTTCTAGTGAATGGAGCAGGGGCTGCCTCTGTCATGAACTCAGTCTCCTGCTCTTTGATCACTTGCCCCTGGTAATGCAGCCTTGCCAGGCCCCTGAGGAAGAGAATCCAGGCAGTCCTGATGAGACTTGACAAACTATGGGCAGATGACAATGGTGGAGAACTCCTTGTCAGTGGACTAGGGGAAGGGGGTGAGGGAAGAGGGAGGGAGGGTAGGACTGGGGGTAGTTGAGGGAGGAGACTTCATCAGGATATAGAATGAATAAATTGTGAAAAAAATTAAAATTAAAAAAATGTCTTTCCCAGTAGGCAGTTACTTTACTAAGTGTCTCTTCTCTCACAACAATTGTTACTTCTCATATCACATCTAGAATTAGTTTCCTGAGTAGTTCAAATTTTCTGAGACTTTTTGTTCTAGCGGGTCTCATGGAGTTGTAGGAACTACCTGAGCTTCTCTCTCAGAGGTAGTGCTTAAAATCAGAGTAAACATTTATGCAATAAGTGGTTGGTCAGTTGAAACAAGCTAGCATCTAAAAGGAGTGATCTAAAGTGGGATCTGCACCAGTTCAGGGTAACATGAAAGATTCAACGACTTGCCCAATATTTACGTGGTGTAAGCAGAAAAAGAGAATTAAATGTTGGTGTTAGAAATCATGGCAATAAATAACAGCATAACTTTAAAGCAATAAAAAGACCATGGTCAGTGCAGGGCTATGGCACAGAAAAGGTAAATGTAATAGCTTCATACAGGAACTTACTGTAGGCTGACTACTATAGGTTTTATAGAAAATAAACAAAAGCACAACATTGAAAATCATAAACACAGCCACAAGAAAGAAAATATTACAACATAATAATCAAATGATAAAATTGGGCAGAGTCAGAAATTGCTGCTTTCAAAGTGATAGCTAACAAATAATATAAGAATGTCACAATGAACAAGGATATTCAACTCTGTTACTCCAGAATTCATGAGGCTGAGAAAGGAGCTCCAAATTAAAAGACAATCTTAAGTTTATACATCAAGACTCTGTCTCAAAATACAAATCTATGTACACATATCACATGTTGTATATATACAATATAATATTATACAATATTACATAATTTAATGCTAGCTTTAAGTTCCAAGGTTTTGTAGCATCAAAGAGTGTAAATTTGATTCAATCTTTTTATGCCCTGTTATGATTATTCATATATAATGACTATTACTTAAATATGCTATTTAAAATGTACTTTAAACTACAAAAGAACACATCTATTATTTGTAATGATAGCCAACTCAATCATCTAAGTCCTAAGTTTTTAAGCTTACATTTCTTAAATGCAGCACGTATTTGAAAACATAACACTGCCCACCATGGATGTCATTTTTCTTCAATTTCAGTGTACTTAGAGCACATCTTTGCCTATTACCCATTATGGAGTTCTCTACTTACTTTTTAAATATGTGTCTCCACTTCCTCGTAAGGGGTTTTGCTTTCATTTGTCTTTCTAAATATGTTAGAGCAGGTAAAATAATAAGATATTTCTTTCAGACTATGTTTTAACTGTTGTATCTCAACTGCAAAAAGTGAACAAACTATTTATCTCTGGTGAATTATTGTTTAAAGCATTATTTAATATGCTTTTATAAAAGACTTTCGAATGTAAATATTGTCTGAACATATATAGGTGTATTTGGAACATAGTATGCAACACATTGCTGTCAATGTCTCTGAATTATTTTTTGCTTTTAAGTTATGTTCTGCACTTAAGGACAGGATTTTTTTTTACATTGTGAATATTATAAAAGATAATGTTATTTTAAAACCTACATGAAAGTTACATGATGTATAATTAAATTAATCAAGAGCTATCACTGTGGTACAATGTGTTCCTCAGCAAGAGAGCTTTAGAAACTTGAATTTGATTAATCCTGATTTATCACTATCAAATAGTGTAGCTTAAGCACTAACTGTCATGACTGAAACACAAGAAGGGAGACACTTAGCGGAATACAGTTAAAAAGTACATTGGCAATACAAAGTGTTCCCATTTTCATTCGCACATTATAGAACGTGTCTTTTGATGCTTGAGTACTGCCTCTGTAAGAACTTGCAATTTCTCCTGTGACCTTTAATGTCTGCATAGCAGGGCACACAGATTCGCAGCAAAATTGATTTTGGAACACAGTTCTATCAGTGTCAGAAATTGTACTTCTGTAAAAAAATTAAAACAAACGAACAAACATTTCTTCCCCCAAAAAACCATTTAAAGAATCTGACAAAATAACTTAAAAAGATCCATTAATAAATTAGTTATATAAAAACTAATTATATATACATATAATATGTATGTATATATGTTTGTGTGTATGTGTATATATATATGTGTATATATATATATACACATATATATATATATATATATATATATATATATATATATATATATATACACACATAGTCAGAATTTGTTTACTTGGCTGTTCCATTGTAGCTCAGTTCTATTTTTTCATTAACCAGGGGCATCTGTGTTTACAGTTTTCAAATTTCTGTTTGCTATGTATCCTGAAGGTTAAATATGCTGTTCCTGCCATATTGTCCCTTTCTTTTATTTCACAGATTCTTTGATAGGGTGTGCTGTGCTTTCTCTCTCTCTCTCTCTCTCTCTCTCTCTCTCTCTCTCTCTCTCTGCTGTGGCTTGTCTTCACTACAAATACATTTTTTTTCCTCAGTCATATCTATATTACCTTCATTTCCTAGGGCTGGAATATTTCAATTCTCCCTTTAATTTTTTTTTCTAACTCTGGATTATATTCTCCACAGATTTTGTTTCCTTCCCGTGACATATCCTGTATATAAAGGGCCACCCAGTCAGCAAATTGTCACAAAAGGTCTCACTTCCATCACTGAACATGGTACAAACATCTCCCCAAGGTGCTTCCTGTAGTCGTTTCTTTAAAACCGCCAATAACAAAGCTGAAAAAACAGCTGTCTTCAAACCTGCAACCTTCCCCTGGAAGAAGAAAACCTTTGGGATTTTTAATTCTGTGAAAGGGACTACACATCTGTATGCAATCAGGTTTTGAGTATAGAATTTACATTTTTCTCCTAATAGTTCAGTCTCTTAATTTATCAAAATGGACATTTATAGAACTTACATTGATAGTGCCTTTTAAGAATTAAATGCAATAGACATATTTTTTAAAACTCTCAGTACCCAGGTTTGGTTCAACAAATGAATTAACTAATTCTTTCTGATGATTATTTTTGAAAGCCACGAAGATGAGTTTTATCAAAAATGCTTAGTTTTAATTTTATCAAGAGAGACATGAGTACTGAAGAGTTTTGGATTCTTTCTCAGTTCTTATTAATTAAAACTGATAAATGGTGATATGCACCCGTCATGCTAGACTTTGGATTTTAGAAAAATAGACACTACAAATATAAGCAATTCTTTTTTTTTATTTTTCATATGGTGTATTTTTTAACTTTTTATTAATTACATTTTATTCATTTTGTATCCCCCCATAAGCCCCTCCCTCCTCCCCTCCTGATCCCACTCTCCCTCCCCTTTCTGCATGCATGCCACTCCCCAAGTCCACTGATAGGGGAGGTTCTCCTCTCCTTTCTGATCTTAGTCTATCAGTTCTCATCAAAAGTGGCTGCATTGTCCTCTACTGTGGCCTGGTAATGCTGCTCCCCCCTCAGGGGGAGGTGATCAAAGAGCAGGCCAATCAAATTATGTCAGAGGCAGTCCCTCTTCCCATTACTAGATAACCCACTTGGACACTGAACTGCCATGGGCTACATCTATGCAGGGGTTCTGGGTTATCTCCATGAATAGTCCTTGGTTGGAGTATGAGTCTCTGGGAAGTTCCCTGTGTTGCTACCTGGAAAGGATCATCCTGAATGAGTTGTCCCAGAAGCAAAAAGACACACACGGTATATACTCACTAATATAGACATACAACATAGGACAAACCCACTAAAATCTGTGCATCTAAAGAAACTAAGCAAGATAGAGGACCCTAACTAAAACGGTCAATCCCCATCCTGAAAGGCAAAGAGGATGGACATCAGAAGAAGAAGAAAACAGGAAACAACCTAGGAACCTTCTACAGAGGGCTTCTGAAAGTCAGAAGAAGAAAACAGGAAACAAACTAGGAACCTATCACAGAGGGCCTCTGAAAGCCTCTGCCCTGCAGACTATCAAAGCAGATGCTGAGCCTGATATATGTCATTCTTATCCTCTCACTTTCCCAGGACTGATGGGTATGTGTTGGACTAGCTTACGTTAATTGAGTGAGCACATTCCTTATGCAGGTCTTTTCATTTTTTTTTTTTTTTTAGATGAGCCAACATAGTGGGTGGGTTGTACTTTTTGTATTCATTCTGGGCAAAAAACAAGTTAGTAGCACCCTTTATAGAATGCATCTAAGTGATATAGATTCTATGACTATAAGTGATAGACTCTGTTTTGATTAGGAATGTTCTATATATTTTGTATTATTTAGCAAAATACATTGTTTGGTAAAAATATTTCACAAGGTCTCTCATGCATTTTACAATAAAAATAATTTACTATATATCTGATTTTTACCCAACAGATTATAACTAAAAGTGTACCTTTGCAAACTTTAAATTAATTATCTTAGAAATTGCTAAAAACAAACTTTATGATAAAATTATTCATCTTTTAAGCAGAAAACAATATTACTTAATGACTATGACAGCTTATACTATGATACACTCACACATATCCTATTTCTAAAACAAAAGACATTGGTAATATATGTTAGCTATAAATTATTTAAATCAGTGTTACAAATTTAAAATACAATTGATATAAAATACGTACCAAACTTGAAATTTAAGGTAGTAGCATCCAGTTTTATTTTTAAATACTTCTGTTTTTCTACAGGCATCTATTTTAACTCTAAAATTACATTATTAGATGACTTTAAAAGCATTTTCATTTTATTCATTTTATTAACATTGACAGAAAGTGATTTTAATTTATTATTCGAATTTTTTATAAATGATATTTAAATCAATAATAATGGTTAATTTATTGAGGCAGTTATTGTTTAAAGAAAAGGCATTCATATATGCCACCATAATCCAGAATTCTAGTGACTGCTATGAAATCACTGCCCCTGGCTCTAGTAATATTTTTTTCAAGCTAACCTTATAGAAAATTTATTTTCCATACATTGGAAATTTTCTACGTAGATTGGTAAAGATACATTTGACATATTTCAGTTTCTGGAAGTTTTTTCTTCTTTTTTATTAATTTTTTTATATTAATTACAGCTTATTTACTTTGTATCTCAGCTGTAGCACCCTCCTTTTATCCCTCCCAATCCACCTTCCCTTCCTCATCTTCCTGCCCTTCTCTAAGAGCTTCAGCCATGTGCTGGTAATTATCTCTGTCGTTAAATAATGGTCCTATTTGCAGGTCTCCTGTAGTTACTTCTTAGACAGAAAGGCCAGTAAATCTAAACAATTAGTAGAAAAATCTCTGGCCTTCTGAGTGATATTTTTCACCTAGATACTTGGGAGAAGCAAAGAGGTAAAGAAGATCATAGAAATAGAAACCTTGGCAGTGTCTTCATGTCTGTGTTGTTGCTGAGAAGTCAACCCTTACTTCTTTGTTCAAGATGAATTTGTGACCATTAGATATTCTATGTGGAAAAATCAAAGTCCAAATACTGATTTATCCCAAAGACAAGAAGAAAGGAAAATTGGCTAAATGGTCTTAGGATTGGGACAGAATATATGAGATACATAAAGCCTTTTGTAATGCTAGAAATAAGAAAGGGCTCAAAACAATACACACAAAAATTCTATGACACACGAAGAGTTCTCAGTGAAGGTAAAACAACTTCAGGCTGCATTGCTCATATAATTCTAGGTGTGGGTTATCTCCTGTCAGGTATCATCTTAGAGAAAGCTGTCTCATCTTCCAGGAGAAATACCACCTGTCCATAGCTCATCAGTTGAAGTTGGGGTTCACGAACTCCTTCCCACTCCATGGTAGAATGCTGGTGGATATGAGCTTGTTGAGATCTTGTGCAGGTAACCACAGCTCCTATCAGGTCATGGCTGCAGTACCCATCGTGTACCAAAGACAATGCTTCACATCTGCTTCTCTCGTTATTAAGATAAAAATATAAGAATATTGTGCTCATGATATTATTGTGTAATTGCTTTGCTTGTCTCTTTGCTTGCACACAACATTAGCAAAAGTCAATTTAAATATTTTAGGTTTTTCAGTCAGCAAACTAATTTATGGTATAGGAGAATACAAAGTTAAATTACTGAAGTTGTAAAGAAAACCCTAGATTTTCCTTTAGTTTACATATTGTTGGACGAAATACGATCCAACAAAAGTCATCCTCATATATAAGAAATATAAAATATATTTGACTTTTAGTTAAAAGAATAAAATTTCATTACGTTGGGTCATGGACCATGAATGAAGCTTAGAGCTTCAGAGAAAACTACAAGTGACTAAAACAAGAGAAACCTCTCCTTTATGTGTAGTCTCTGTTCCTCCATACCTTGGGTTGCCTTTGGAATGTTCTTTCCTGTCCATGCCCTGTGTAGTAAACAGGAGTAAGTTTTGCTTCAGACTACCCATCACTTTACTTTTGTTATTAAAAAAATCTCTCCAGGGACACACTGTCCTTGTGCCTGTACATAGCCTAAAATTATGTAAACTGTGCTCGCCCAAAATACCTTCAAAATATAAATTTTCTGATGCTCTGAATAAAATTGGCTATTTCATGAGATGTTAGTGCTTCTCATTTTTAGGCTCTCATCTTTCAGGTTCACCCTAGCAACTAATGCACTAAAGCATTGCAGTAAAATTAACATGGATTTGTAAAATAATTTCTTCCTGGAGAAGTTTTACATTCATAGATATTGTGAAACTGACAAGGAAGTTATCTGTGAGCTTTTTCATTCTCCAAACAGAAAATGATAATGTATTTTTTCATTAGATTTTATTCTTGAAGGTTTATAATGTGCTAATTTGGCAAAGACAATTGTATTATGAACTCTTTTATTAGAGAATTTTACCCTCATCAAATTAATATATTCCACTTTATCTTGCAGTGAATGAAGATTAATTTTATCTGATTGTTTATTTTCAAGAGCACTTATAATTTTAAATCACTAAATTACATAAAATGCTTTCTTAATAAAAATGAATCACTTTCTCATCACCAGGATGATAAAGTGTTCTTGCTCCCATTGTCCCCTGCATTATGATAAGGGCCCTGCTGCTGTGTGACTGACTCAAGTGGGCCCTTTATTCTTTTCAAAATTAAAATCTAAAACTTACATCTGCCATCTTGGAACGTGGTAACTCAAAATGCCCACCATTACGAAGTTAGACCATTTTTATGTTTGATAATTTAAGTGAATCATTAGTCTTTTAACAATGATTTTTATTCTTTGAGAATTGTATACATATATATTTAATTAAATATAATCATTTCCTCTCTATCTTTCTGCAGAACTCCTGAGCACAAATACCTCCCAACTTCATTTCTCTTTTCCTTTCATTTTATGTGTCACTCACTAAGTTCCTTTAGTGTTGCTTATAAGTACATGGATGTGAGGCCATCCATGGAACATAGGCTATCTTTCAGTGCCCACGCCCACAAAGAGAATTGATTCTTCTTCCCCCAGACAATAGCTCCTTAACTAGCAGTAGAGCCTAAAGTTCCTTCTCTTTCTATACTAGATTCTTGGCTTGATCTTAAACAGGTTTGTATAGATGACCACAGCTGTAGTGATTACCTGAGTGCAACTGCTACATGATGGCTGGAAGACAGCATTTCACAGTATGTCACATCTCTGGATATTAAGCTCTTCCTGCCTCCTCTTTTATGTTTCCTGAGCCTTTGGGGCACTTTTATTATTCTTAGCACTTATCAGTTATGAATCTCTGCACTGACTGTGGCTACTATGAAAAGAAATTTTCTGATTGATGTAAGGAGCTGCCTAGTTCTATAAGTATAAATATTGGTAGTTAGAAGGTAATTTGTACTCAGTAATTAAAAACAAGGAAATCATGAAATTTGCAGGCAAATGGTGGGAGCTAGAAAAGGATCATCCTGAGTGAGGTATCCGAGATGCAGAAAGACACACATGGTATGTACTTACTTATTAGTGAATATTAGAAATATAATATACGATAAATATACTAAAATATGTACACCTAAAGAAGCTAAGCAAGAAGAAGGACCCTGGGTAAGATGATCAATCCTCACTCAGAAAGGCAAACGGGGAGGACATGAGAAGAGGGAGAAAACAGCAAACAGGACAGAAGCCTACCACAGAGGGCCTCTGAAAGACTACCCAGCAAGGTATCAAAGCAGATGATGAAACTCATAGCCAAATATTGGGCAGAGTGCAAGGAATCTTATGAAAGAAGGGGGAGATAGAAAGACCTGGAGAGGACAGGAGCTACACAAAGAAAGCAGAAGAACCAAAAAATCTGGACAAAGGGGTCTTTTCTGAGACTCCAAACAAGGATCATGCATGGAGTTAATCTAGAAGCCCTGCACAGATGTAGCCCATGGCAGCTCAGTCTCCAAGGGGTTTCCCTAGTAATGGGAACAGGGACTGTCTCTGACAAAAACTCAGTGGCTGGTTCTTTGATCACTTCCCCATGAGAGGGGAGTAGCTTTACCAAGTTACATAGTAAGACAATGCAGCCAGTCCTGATGAGACCTGATATACTAGGGTCAGATGGAAGTGGAGGAGGACCTCCCCTAACAGTGGACTTGGGGAGGGACATGGGAGGAGTTGAGGGAGGGAGGTGGGATTGGAAGGGGATGAGGGATGGGCTACAGCTGGGATACAAAGTGAATAAACTGTAATCAATAAAAAATAAATTAATTAAAAAAGGAAGTTTAACAGCATATCAATTAGAAAAATAGATTAAGTATACATAGAACAACACGCAAGAATTTTCTTTCATTTTCAATTAATTAATTAATTGTTTTATTTATTGCAATTTATTCACTTTGTATCCCTTCTGTATCCCCTTCCGTCGTCTCCTCCCAGTCCTATCCTCACTCCCTCTTCTCCCCCTAAGCCCCTTCCCTAGTTCACTGACAGGGAAGGACCTCAACTAAATTATTCCTGTTTGTCATAGGTTGACACCAAGAAAAAAATCTAAGATATTCCTAAAATATGTACACCCAAAGAAGATAAACAAGAAAGAGGACCTGGGGTAAGATCAATCCTCACTTAGAAAGACAAATGGGATGGACATGGGAAATAAGAGAAAACAAGATACAGGATGGAGCCTACCACAGAGGACCTCTGAAAGACTCTACCTAGCAACATATCAAAGCAGATGCTGAGACTCATAACCAAAACTTCGGTAGAGTGCAGGGAATCATATGATAAAAAGGGGAGTTAGTATGACCTGGAGAGGATAGGAGCTCCACAAGGACAAAATATATCAGGGCACAAGGGTCCTCTATGAGACTGTTTGTCCAACCAAGGACCATGTCTGGATAAAACCTAGAACCCCTGCTTGGCTGTAGCCTAGGTACCTCAGTATCCAAGTGCGTTTTCCCCTAGTAAGGAGAACAGGAACTTCTTCTGACATGAACTCAAGGACTGGCTCCTTTACCTCCTTCTGCCCCTGTGGGAGGAGCTTTCTAGGCCACAGAGGAGGACATTGAAGCCAGTCCTGAAGATACTTGATAAGCTAGGGTCAGATGAAAGGAGAGGAGGACCTCCCCTAGCAGTGGACTTGGAAAGGAACAGGGAGGAGATGAGGGAAGGAGGGTGGGATTGTGAGGGAATGAAGGAGGGGGCTACGGCTGGGATACAAATTAAATAACTTGTGATAATATTAAAAATATAAAAATAAGGGGGGAGGATAAGATGGTGGCACCAGGAGAACACTGCATCTGAGGAGCAGGACATTTTCCATACAGAGACCAAGAGACTAAACTCTGGACCCTAAAACAACTGCGATTGTGTTTCTCAGTTGAGAGGAAACCCCCACGGTGTGGGAATCAGTTGGGTCCACTCTCAGGTCACCCAGCCAGAACCCGGAAGATATCCCAGGTCACAAAGGCACTAGGTCTTCAGACCAGAGCCACACACCTGTGTGTCCTGATCACCTTCCCAGGCTGAACGGTGGGCACAAAAAACACCAGAGACTGAGAGTCCCAGTCGAGAAAAAACCCCACAGGGAAGGAAGGAAAGGGTACTGATAGGGTCACCCAGTCTTTCCCTGGAAAAAGTCACGCAGACCGGCGGGTAAGAGCCACCATCACTGGGCTCCAGCCTCGGGCACAGACAACTGGTGTGCGCCCAGCTCCCTGGGACAGACAGAGTTGTGCGCCCCAGGGCAAGAAAGATTGGGTGTCCCTATCAGGAGAAAACCCCGTAGGGAAGGAAGGAAACGGCACTGACTTAGGCCACCCAATATATCCCTGGAAAAAGTCCCGTAGACCAGCACAATCCAGGGACCTGCTGTGCACCAGAGAGCCTGCTGTTACCAGGAGAGCAGTACCCACCTGCCACAGATTACCACTTGGGTACTGAGGCACAGAGCCCCATGCTCAGACCTACAAAAGCTGGAGATCCCCAGATACTGCTCCAAGGGGCAACCAGTTAACCCTAACAAAATTAACCAAACCACGGAACACACAGGTTACCGCAGCAGATCACTAAATTTACAGCAAGAAACACAGAAGCAGGGCAGCTGTCTTCAGGATTTCTCTGGGTGAGAGGAGAGCCCACTCAAATAGCAAGGACCAAAGTTACCACTCAGGTCTCTATGCCTGAGGTGAGCAGCGGCAAATCCTGAAAAACACCGGCCATCCAGTGACTATACCCAAAAAGCTGAGAAGGCTTCCTTCAGGAAAAACCATCTTCCTGCCAAGGAGATTCAACCACAGGATTCCAGGTACCACCAGAAACTAACTCCAAACACCTAAGATAGCCCAGCGTAAAAGCTCAATCAAAAAAAGACAGAGCAATATGGCATCTCCAGAACTCAGATATCCAGGGGCAAGTAGCCCTGGACACACCAACATAATTGAAATTCAATTCAATATGCTCATGAAGAGGATAACAGAGGAAACAAATAAAATATGTAAAGACCTAGAGGAAGATAAAGACAAACAGATTATGGCCATCCATAAAAACATATAGGAAGTTGCAGCCAAACAGTTTGTGGCCTTTAGAGAATAAATGCTTAAATCACTGAAAGAAATAAAAGAAATAGAGGATTGTTCAAACAAACAGCTGAAGGAATTAAAGGAAAATAAAGTCAGACACATGAAGGAAATCAACAAAACAGCTCAAGATCTGAAGATAGAATTGGAAAAATTAAAGAAAACACAAATAGAGGAAATTTCGGAAAGAACTTAGGGAAGAAAACAGGAACTACAGAGGTTAGCATAACCAATAGAATACAATCGATGAAAGAAAGAATCTCAGGTGTGGAAGATACAATGGAAGAAATAGATATATCTGTCAAAGAAAATGTTAAATCTAAAAAATTCCTGACACAGACCATCCAAGAAATTCAAGACAACATAAAAAGACAAAACCTAAGAATAATAGGAATAGAGGAAAAAGAAGATTCCCTGCTCCAAGGCCCAGAAAATATTTTCAACAAAATCATTGAAGAAAATTTCCCCAGTTTAAAGGAGAGGCCAATAAGAATACAAGAGGCCTACAGAACACCCACTAAGTTAGACCAGAAAAGAAAATCCTCCTGCCACTTAATAATCAAAACAGTAAGTATACAGAACAAAGAAAAAATACTAAAAGCTGCAAGGGAAAAAGGCCAAGTAACATATAATGGCAAACCCATCAGAATCACACCTGAATTTTCAACAGAGACTATGAAAGCCAGAAGGGCCTGGAAGGATATCACCTCTTAGGACAGAGGCGCAAAGAGAACACAGATGTCAACCCAGGCTACTATACCGTGCAAAACTCTCAGTCCTCATAGACGGAGAAAACAAGATATTCAATAACAACAACAAATTTCTACAATACCTACACATAAATCCAGCATTACAAAAGACACTAGAAGGGAAAATACAACCCAAGAAAACTAGCTACTTTCAAGAAAACACAGGAAATAATTAACGTCACTACAGTAAAACAAAAAGCAACCAACCACACAACTTTATGACCACAGCCAACATCAAAGAAAAAAGGATCTAACAGCCACTGGTAATTAATCTGTCTCAGCATCAATGGACTCAATTCTTCAATAAAAAGACACAGACTAACAGAATGGATGTGTAAACAAAACCCAGCAATCTGTTGCATAAAAGAAACACACCTAAGGCACAAAGATAGACATTACCTGAGGGTAAAGGGATGGAAGAAGACTTTCCAAGCAAATGGACACAAAGAGCAATCAGGAGTAGCCATTCTAATATCTGATAAAATAGACTTTCAACCAAAATTAATAAAAAGAGATGGGGAAGGACACTTCATACTCATCAAGGGAAAATTCTACCAGGAAGACATCACAATTCTGAACAATTATGCCCCAAATACAAGGGCACCCACATTTGTAAAAGAAACATTGATAAAAGTTGAATCACACATAGATCCCCACATATTAATAGTGGGAGACTTCAACACCCCACTCTCTACAAAGGACCAGTCAACAAAACAGAAATTAAACAAAGAAACAATGTCTCTAACAAAGGTCATGAATCAAATGAAACTAACAGACATTTACAGAACCTTACTCCCGAACACAAAAGAATTTACCTTCTTCTCAGCACCTCAAGGAACCTTCTCCAAAATAGACCATATAGTTGGTCACAAAGTGAGCCTCAACAGATACAAGAAGATTAAAATAATCCCCTTGTATCCTGTCTGATCACCATGGAATAAAGCTGGATCTCAATAACAATGGAAATAGCAAAAAGCCTACACACACGCGAAAACTGAACAACATCCTATTAAATGACAGCTGGGTCAGGGAAGAAATAAAGAAAAAAAATTAAAGTCTTCCTAGAACTCAATGAAAATGAAGAAACAACATACCCAAACTTGTCGTACACAATGAAAGCAGTGCTAAAAGGAAAATTCATAGCACTAAGTACCTTCAAGAAGAAATTCGAGACAGCTCATTCAAGCAACTTAATGCCTCACCAAAAAACCCTAGAAAAAGAAGCAGCAGACACACCAAAAAGGAGTAGACAGCTGAAATAATCAAACTCAGGGCTGAAATCAATCAATTAGAAACAAATAAAACAATTCAAAGAATCAATGAAACCAAGAGCTGGTTTTCTTGGAAAATCAACAAGATAGACAAACCCTTAGCCAAGCTAACTAAAAGGCAGAAAGATACCATCCAAATCAAAAAATCAGAAATGAAAAGTGGACACAGCTACAGACACTGAGGAAATCCAAACAATCATTAGGACTTACTTCAAAAGCCTATATGCCACAAAATTTGAAAATCTAAAGGAAATGGACAATTTTCTTCATTGATTTAACTTACCAAAGCTGAATCAGGACCAGGTAAATCAATTAAATAGTCCTATATCCCCCAAGAAAATAGAAGCGGTCATCAAAAGTCTCCCATCCAAAAAAAAAAAAAAAAAAAAAAGCCCAGGACCAGATGGTTTCAGCACAGAATTCTACCAGATCTTCAAAGAAGAGCTTCAGTTCTCTTCAAACTATTCCACAAAATAGAAACAGAAGGAACATTACCATACTCATTCTATGAAGCCACAGTCAACTTGGTACCTAAACCTCACAAAGACCCAACAAAGAAAGAGAATTTCAGGCCAATCTCCCTTATGAACATTAACGCAAAAATACTCAACAAAAACTTGCAAACTGAATACAAGAACACATCAAAGATATCATCCAACATGACCAAGTAAGCTTCATCCCAGGTATGCAGGGGTGGTTCGATATATGGAAATCTATCAATGTGATCAACCATATTAACAAACTGAAAGAAAAAAAAAACCTCATGATAATCTCCTTAGATGCCTAAAAAGCATTTGACAAAATCCAATATTCATTCATGTTTAAAGTATTGGAGAGATCAGGGATACAAGGCACATACCTAAAGATAGTAAAGGCAATATACAGCAAGCCTATAGCCAACATCAAACTGAATGGAGAGAAACTTAAAGCAATCCCACTGAAATCAGGGACAAGACAAGGCTGCCCACTCTCTCCATATCTCTTCAATATAGTTCTGGAAGTCCTTGCTAGAGCAATAAGACAGTTGAAGGAGATCAAGGGGATACAAATTGGAAAGGAAGAAGTCAAATTATCACTATTTGCAGATGATATGATAGTACACCTGAGTGACCCCAAAAACTCTACCAGGGAACTTCTATAGCTGATAAACACTTTCAGCAAAGTGGCCAGATACAAAATTAACTCAAAAAAAAAAATCAGTAGCCCTCGTATATACAAAAGACAAAATGGCTGAGAAAGAAATTAGGGAAACAATACCCTTCAGAATAGCCACAAATGACATAAAGTACCTTGGTGTAACCCTAACCAAGG
>NW_026596091.1:19642864-19656510 GCF_907164565.1 Psammomys obesus | reverse complement strand
GCAACAGTTATAAAAACTGCATGGTACTGGCATAGAAACAGAATGGTTGATCAATGGAACCGAACAGAAGACCCAGAAATAAACCGACACACTTAGGGACACCTGATCTTTGACAAAGATGCCAAAACCATACAATGGAAAAAAGATAGCATCTTCAACCAATGGTGCTGATCTGACTCTATGTCTACATGTAGAAAAATGCCAATAGATCCATATTTATCACCCTGCACAAAACTGAAGTCCAAGTGGATCAAATACCTCAACATAAAACCAGACACATTAAATCAGTTAGGAGAAACATTGGGGAAGACCCTAGAACTCATTGGCACAGGAGAGAACTTCCTGAACAGAACACCAACAGCACAGGCTCTAAGAGCAACAATCAATAAATGGGACGTCGGGAAGCTGAAAAGCTTCTATAAAGCAAAGGACACCATCATCAAAACAAAGAGACTGCCTACAGATTGGGAAAGAAATCTTCACCAACCCTTTATCTGACAGAGGGCTAATATCCAGTGTATATAAAGAACTAAAGAAGCTGAAAAGCAGCAAACCAAGTAATCCAATTAAAAAATGGGGAACAGAGCTAAACAGAATTTTCCGTAGAGGAATATCAAATGGCAGAGAAGCACTTAAAGAAATGCTCAACCTCATTAGCCATTAGGGAAATGCAAATCAAAATGACCCTGAGATTTTACCTTAAACCCATCAGAATGGCCAAGATGAAAAACTCAAGTGACAACACATGCTGGAAAGGTTGTGGAGAAAGGGGAACTCTCCTCCACTGCTGGTGGGAATGTAAACTTGTACAACCACTCTGGAAATCAATCTGGTGCTTTCTCAGACAACTAGGAATAGTGCTTCCTCAAGATCCAGCCATACAACTCCTAGGCATATATCCAAAAGAGGCTCAATCAAGTACACAATAAGGACCATGTTTGTAGCAGCTTTATTTGTAATAGCCAGAAGCTGGAAACAGCCCAGATGCCCTAAAACTGAAGAATGGATGCAGAAATTGTGGTACATCTACACAATAGAGAATTACTCTGCAATGAAAAATATGGAAATCATGAAATTTGCAGGTAAATGGTGGGACCTGGAAAGGATCACCCTGAGTGAGCCGTCCCAGAAGCAGAAAGACACACATGGTATATACTCACTCATATAGACATGTAATATAGGATAAACGTACTAAAATCTGTACATCTAAAGAAACTAATCAAGAGAGAGGACCCTGACTAAAATGCTCAATCCCCATCCCAAAAGGTAAAGAGGATGGACAACATAAGAAGAATACAAGAAACTATCTAGGAACCTGCCACAAAGGTCCTATGAAAGGCTCTGCCCTGCAGACTATCAAAGCAGACGCTGAGACTTGTGGCCAACTGTTGGGCAGAGTGCATGGAATCTTATGAAAGAAGTGGGAAATATTAAGATCTGGTGCCAGAGCCAGCCAGCAGAGTCAAATGGTTCTTGAGTCAGGAGTGAGGATTAAAATTAATAAAAAAAAACACACAGCACACAGGAGGCTTTTTTAAGAAGTTCCAGACTTGACAGCCAAAGCAAAAAGTAGCCTTAGCAGCAACTTTTGCAGCAGCAGCCAGCCCCTAGCAGCAACTGTGGGCCTGTCTTTTTATTGTAGCGTTTTTAAGCCAGAGTAGAAACATCTCAAAACAATGGGTTAATTTCCAAGAGGAGCCTGAGGAAGAGGTGTGATCTTCACAAGCTATCCTATCTGCTGTCACAAACAAAAGGAGATGGACTTGCAAATTCTTCCCAGACTTGGTGAAGACCCGGTAAAAAGCAGTCTCTCAGCTGAGATTTAAATATCAAATCAGCTGCCAGAGGCACACTCTGGACAATCTGGATAGGGCAGGAACCCCATAAGGAGAGCAACAGAAGCAGAAAATTTGAACACAGGGGTCTTTCCTGAGACTCATACTCCAACCAAGTACCATGCATCGAGATAAAGCTAGAACCCCTGCATAGATGTAGCCCATGGCAGTTTAGGGTCCAAGTGGGTTACATAGTAATGGGAAGATGGCCTGCCTCTAACATGAACTGATTGGCCTGCTCTCTGATCACCTCCCTCCTGAGGGGGGAGCAGCCTTACCAGGCCACAGAAGATGACAATGTAGCCCCTCCTGATGAGATCTGATAGACTAAGATCAGAAGGAAGGAGAGGAGAATCTCCCCTATCAGTGGACTTGGGGAAGGGCATGTGGGAATAAGGTGATGGGAGTGTGGGATCTGGGGAGGGCAGGAGAGAAGGGGCTTATGGGGGGATACAAAGTGAATAAAGTGTAATTAATAAAATAAAAAATAAATAAATAATAAAAAAATAAAAAATAAAAAAAAAGAAATTCCAAAAACTAATCAACAGAGACCAGGTCAATTTGAAAATGGTCATAAATATAAAGATAGTTTTCAAAAGAAAAGTTTCAATGGCCAGCGGATATATGAGAAAGTGTTCAACACCACAGATCATCAGGTAAGTTAGAATTAAAATTATAATATAAAATCATCACACCCTAGCAGGAATGAACAGATTAGGAAATAGTTTAAAGAACAAATATATTGATGAGTTCTAATTAGTACAGCCACTAGAGAAAAATAGTATAGAATTTCTTTAAAAAAAATCTATATATAAAATTGCTATCATCGAGAAACATGCCTTGTTGCTCTTTGCCCTAACATGCCTTGTATGCCTCCGGTCAACATCAAGTTATCATATTTTGGGGGCAGAGCCAAGATGGCGACTAGCACACACAGTTTCCGAGCTGTGGAAGAGATAAAGTTCTGAGTTGATGAGTGGAAGAACTTCTGAAGCCAGGGAAACAACCGAGAGACTTTCTAAACAACAGGGAACATTGCAGGAGGTGAAAACCTTGGTCTCTGGTCACTCAGGGACTTGTTTGGGGAAGGTGAGAAACGATCCTTTGATCTCTCGGCACTCCCCTCCCCCAGACCTCCCTCCTCCTCAGCACAGCTGACTCGCCTTTCTCAGCACAGACCTAACTGCCTGGGGCCTGCAGCCACTGAGGCGGAGCCCCAAGCCCTTTATCAGCAAAGGCCAGCAGTACTGTGTCTCGGAGTCCCAGATTCGCTCGGCAGCTGCACCATCCTCCCAGGGCGTGAGTCTGCTAGAGGCCATACTAGCTCCGCAGGATCGCTATCACTGACGGTACGGCCCACCCAATCCCACAGTGACAGAGAATATGCTATATACTCACCAAAACCAGACAGAAACGCCATACAAGCTAGACACAGCAGGCGCTGGGCCTCCGAAGCTTGGAGAGCACAGTGAAGAGACCCCAGGACTTCCCAGAAAGCATCTGGACTAGCAACCCAGTCTCCAGTTACAATGGAACTTTCTAACCTGGCGGCAGAGCAGCACTGAGCTGGCGGGGCACATCAGCCCTCCAGTTTAAGACTAACCAGGGCCAAACCAGAGAACAGAGAGCCCAGATACCCCAATCTCTGCCAAGTGACCTGCCTGTAAGTGAGTGCACCCTTGAGAATCTGCAGCTCCCCTGATCCTGGGTCCTTCTAAAACAGAAGCCAGGCATCGAACCCCCTCCCACCCATATACCCAATTTGGGAAACAGAGGGGCATTTGGAACATTGAAGTTCCTGCTCTGTGGGTCTAATTGAGGAGTTAAGGCAGTTAATGCCAGAAATTGCGCTGTGATCATCACTAGCACCTGCATACATTGCAGAGCCCCTCCCACACACTCAAGGGTTCAACATTAGCCATCACTCTATCCCTCGAGACACACGCCCACGCCCACTTACACACACACACACAGACACACACACACACACACTTGCATTTGCATCTGTTTGCGCCTGCGTACTTTCTTCCCACAGGTACAGCTAGTCCTCAGCACACACTAAGGACACGGGACCTCTCTCAACTTCCTGAAGAATTCTCCAGACTCGAGAGAGAGACAGTACCCAGTACCAGTCTGATCAGCAGAATACAAAAACAAACAGGGAAGGTCTCAGATAAGCCAATGGCCAGGGGTAGGCGAAAGAACACTTCCAACATAAGTCAGGACATCATGACTTCACCAGCAAACCCCAAAATCGATGGATACTCCAATTCATCAGAAGCACAGGAAAATGACCTTAAAGCCATGCTTGCTCAATTATTTGAGGCTCATAAGGAGGAAATGAACAAATCTTTCAAAGAGTTGGCCAGTCAATTGGAGGTAAAGAAAGAAGAAATAGACAAAACCCTTAAAGAAACACAGGCAAACATAGCCAAACAAATAGAGGCACAAGTAGAGAAAAAATTAGTGGCATATAAAAAGGAAATGAACAAAGAAATAGAGTCCATTGTAGAGAGGCAGGAATCCAAATTCAAACACATGAAAGAAATACTGGAAGGCATGAAAACAGAATTAGAATCAATAAAGAAAACACAAAATGAGAAAACTCTTGAGCTGGAGAAATTGGAGAAAGGATCAGGAACCACAAAAGTAAGCATCACCAACAGAATACAAGAGATGGAAGAGAGAATCTCTGGAGCTGAAGACACACTTGCAGAAATTGATACTTCTCTCAAAGAAAAAGTAAAATCAGAAAAGTTCCAATCACAAAATATCCAAGAAATCAAGGATGCTATGAAAAGACAAAATCTAAGAATAATAGGAATTGATGAAAAAGAAGACTCCAGGCTCCAAGGTCCAGAAAATATTTTCAAGAAAATCATAGAAGAAAATTTTCCCAACTTAAAGAAAGAGATGTCCATAAATATACAAGAGGCCTACAGAACACCAAATAGACTAGACCAGAAAAGAAACACATCACGTCACATCATAGTCAAAACACTAAATCTACAGAACAAAGAAAAGATACTAAAAGCAGCAAGGGAAAAAGGCCAAGTAACATATGGAGGTAGACCTATCAGAATCACACCAGACTTCTCATCAGAAACTATGAAAGCCAGAAGGGCCTAGGCAAGCATCATGGAGACTCTAAGAGATAACAAATGTCAACCCAGACTACTATACCCTGCAATGCTTTCAATCAACACAGATGAAGAAAACAAAATATTCCATGACAAAACTAAATTTACGCAATATCTATACAGCAAACCAACCCTACAGAAGATACTAGAAGGAAAACTCCAATCCAACAAAAACGAATTCACCCAAGAAAACAGGGCATACAGATAATAACCCAACAAAAATGAAAAGAAAACAAGCAATGAAACAGGGTAAGATCATCAACTCCATTACAAAAGGAACTAACATGCATTGGTCAATATGATCTATCAATATTAATGGACTCAACTCACAAATAAAAAGACACAGGCTAACAGAATGGTTACGGAAACAGGACCCAACATTCTGTTGAATCCAGGAAACACACCTATGCAACAAAGATAAACACTACCTCAGAGTAAAGGGCTGGGAAAATGTTTTTCAAGCAAATGGTTCCAGAAAACAAGCTGGAGTAGACATCCTAATATCTACTAAAATAGACTTTCATCCGAAGTTAATCAAAAAAAAAAAAAATAAGGAGGGCCACTTATATTCTCATCAAAGGAAAAATCCAACAAGAGGACATCACAATTTTGAATATCTATGCCCCAAATACAAGAGCACCTACATTCGTAAATGAAACAATATTAAAGCTTAAATCATACATTGATCCTAATACCTTAATAGTGGGAGACTTCAACACCCCACTCTCATCAAGGGACAGATCAACCAGACAGACACCAAATAGGGAAATAAAAGCACTCACAGAATCCCTAAATCAAATGGACCTAATAGACGTTTACAGATCTTTTCTCCCAAACTCAAAAGAGTACACCTTCTTTTCAGCACCACATGGAACCTTCTCCAAAATAGACCATATAGTTGGTCACAAAGCAAGCCTCAACAGATACAAAAGGATTGAAATAATCCCTTGTATACTATCTGACCACCATGGACTAAAGCTGGACATCAACAACAACAGAAACAACAAAAAGCCGACACGCACATGGAAACTGAACAACTTACTACTCAATGACAGCTGGTTCAAGGAAGAAATAAAGAAAGAAATTAAAGACTTTCTAGAATTCAATGAAAATGAAGGCACAACATACCCAGATTTATGGGACACATTGAAAGCAGTGCTCAGGGGAAAATTTATAGCACTAAGTGCCTACAAGAAGAAATCCGTAACATCACATACAAACAACTTATTGGCCCAACTGAAAAACCTAGAAAAAAAAGAAGCAGATACACCCAAGAGGAGCAGACGGCTGGAAATAATCAAACTAAGGGCAGAAATCAATCAATTAGAAACAAATAAAACTATTCAAAGAATCAATGAAACAAAAAGCTGGTTCTTTGAGAAAATCAACAAGATAGACAAACCCTTAGCCAAACTAACTAAAAAGCAGAGAGAAACCATACAAATCAGCAAAATCAGAAAGGAAAATGGGGACATAACTACAGACACTGAGGAAATCCAAACGATTATTAGGTCATACTACAAAAGCCTATATGGCACAAAATTTGAAAATCTAAATGAAATGGATAACTTTCTTAACAGATTCCATCTACCAAAATTAAGTCAAGATCAGGTAGAAAGACTGAATAGCCCTATATCTCCCAAGGAAATTGAAGTAGTCATTAACAGTCTCCCCTCCAAAAAAAGCCCTGGGCCAGATGGCTTCAGGGCAGAATTCTACAAGACCTTCAAAGAAGTACTAACACCAATTCTCCTCAAACTATTCCACAAAATAGAAATAAAAGGAACACTACCAAACTCATTCTATGAAGCCATAGTCACCTTGATACCTAAACCACACAAAGATCCAACAAAAAAAGAGAACTTCAGACCTATCTCTCTTATGAACATTGATGCAAAAATACTCAATAAAATACTTGCAAACTGAATCCAAGAACACATCAAAGATATCATCCACCATGACCAAGTAGGCTTCATCCCAGGAATGCAAGGGTGGTTCAACATAAGGAAATCCATCAATGTAATCCACCACATAAACAAAATGAATGAGAAAAACCACACGATCATCTCCTTATAAGCTGAAAAAGCATTTGACAAAGTCCAACACCCATTCATGTTTAAAGTCTTGGAGAGATCAGGGATACAAGGCACATACCTAAAGATAGTAAAGGCAATATACAGCAAGCCTATAGCCAACATCAAACTCAATGGAGAGAAACTTAAATCAATCCCACTGAAATCAGGGACAAGACAAGGCTGCCCACTGTCTCCATATCTCTTCAACATTGTATTTGAAGTCCTAGCCAGAGCAATAAGACAACTAAAGGAGATCAAGGGGATACAAATCGGAAAGGAAGAGGTCAAAGTGTCACTATTTGCAGATGATATGATAGTATACATGAGCGACCCCAAAGATTCAACCAGAGAACTTCTTCAGCTGATAAACACCTTCAGCAAAGTGGCAGGATACAAAATCAACTCAAAAAATTCAGAAGCCCTCTTGTATACCAAAGACAAAAAGGCTGAGAAAGAAATTAGGGAAACAACACCCTTCACAATAGCCACTAATAACATAAAGTACCTTGGGGTGACACTAACCAAGCAAGTGAAAGACCTGTTTGAGAAAAACTTCAAGTCTTTGAAGAAAGAAATTGAAGAAGATCTCAAAAGATGGAAAGATCTCCCGTGCTCATGGATTGGTAGGATTAACATTGTGAAAATGGCCATGCTGCCAAAAGCAATCTACAGAATCAATGCAATTCCCATCAAAATACCAACTCAATTCTTTACAGACCTTGAAAAAAAGTTTCTCAGCTTCATATGGAGAAACAAAAAACCCAGAATCTCCAAAACAATCCTGTACAACAACAGATCATCTGGAGGTATCTCCATTCCCGATCTCTACCTGTACTACAGGGCAACAGTAATAAAAACTGCATGGTATTGGCATAGAAACAGAAAGGAGGATCAATGGAACCACATAGAAGACCCAGAAATAAACCCACACACCTATGAATACTCAATATTTGACAAAGAAGCCAAATCCATTCAATGGAAAAAAGACAGCATCTTCAACAAATGGTGCTGGACCAACTGGATGTCTATATGCAGAAAAATGAAAATAGATCCATATTTATCACCCTGCACAAAACTGAAGTCCAAGTGGATCAAGGACCTCAACATAAAACCAGATACTCTAAATCAGTTGGAAAAAAAAAGTGGGGAACAGCCTAGAACTCATTGGCACAGGAGACAACTTCCTGAACAGAACACCAACAGCACAGGCTCTAAGAGCAACAATCAATAAATGGGACCTCATGAAACTGAAAAGCTTCTCTAAGGCAAAAGACACTGTCATCAAAACAAATAGACAGCCTACAGATTGGGAAAGAATCTTCACCAACCCTTTATCTGACAGAGGGCTAATATCCAGTATATATAAAGAACTAAAGAAACAGAAAAGCAACAAACCAAGTAATCCAATTAAAAAATGGGGAACAGAGCTAAACAGAGAATTCTCGAAAGAGGAACATCGAATGGCAGAGAAACACTTAAAGAAATGCTCAACCTCATTAGCCATTAGGGAAATGCAAATCAAAACGACCCTGAGATTTCACCTTATACCCATCAGAATGGCCAAGATGAAAAACTCAAGTGATAGCACATGCTTGAGAGGTTGTGGAGAAAAGGGAACCCTCCTCCATTGCTGGTGGGAATGTAAACTGGTTCAACCACTTTGGAAGTCAATCTGGCACTTTCTCAGACAACTAGGAGTAGTGCTACCTCAAGACCCAGCTATACCACTCCTAGGTATAGACCCAAAATTTGCTCAAGTACACAACAAGGACATTTGTTCAACCATGTTCGTAGCAGCTTTATTTGTAATAGCCAGAACTTGGAAACCACCCAGATGTCCATCAACGGAGGAATGGATACAGAAATTGTGGTATTTTTACACAATGGAATACTACTCAGCAATCAAAAAGGAGGAAATCATGAAATTTGCAGGCAAGTGGTGGGATCTAGAAAAGATCATTCTGAGTGAAGTATCCCAGAAGGAGAAAGACAAACTTGGTATATACTTGCTTATATAGACCTACAAGATATGATAAACATAATAAAATCTACACACCTAAAGAAGATAATCAAGAAAGTGGACACAGGCGAAGGTGATTAATCCTCTTTTAGAAAGACAAATGGGATGTGTATTGAATGTATGACAGGAGTCTACCACAAAAGGCATCTGAAAGACTCTACCTAGCAGTGTTTCAAAGCAGACACTAAGACTCATAACCAAACCCTCGGCAGAGTGCAGGGAATCATATGAAAGAAGGGGAGTTAGTATGATATGGAAAGGATAGGAGCTCTACAAGGACCAAATATATCCGGGCACAGGGTCTTTTCTGAGACTGACACTCAACCAAGGACCATCTATGGATATAACCTAGAACTTCGGCTCGGATGTGGCCCGTGGTAGCTCAGTAACCAAGTAGTTTTCCAAAGTAAGGGGAACACAGACTATTTCTAACAGGATCTCAAGGCAGGCTGTTTGACCCCCCCCCCCCCCCAGGGGAGGAGCAGTCTGTTAGGCTACAGAGGAGGACTTTGCAGCCAGCCCTGAAGGTACCTGATAAAACAGGGTCAAATGAAATGGGAGGAGGTCCTCCCCTATCAGTAGACTTGGAAAGGGGCAGGGAGGAGACCAGGGAGGGAGTGCGGGGTTGGGGAGGGAATGAGGGAGCGGGATACAGCTGGGACACAGAGTTAACAAAATGTAACTAAAAAGAAAAATAAAATTAAAAAAAAGTTATCATATTTTTGTTGCCTTGTTAGCACATGTGATAACACTTTCAGCATCAATCTCTATTCTCTATTGCCCACATTTAATCCCCCAAACATTAGAGGCTTTTCTATTGATCACTTTGCAAACTTTCTAAATTCCATAAAAGATATTTTCAATGACATAATTTATTGCACATTTGCACATTAAAATTGTTGCATGTAGCAACAACTGACAGAGAGCATGTTTCTGATTGATGGATTTTATATCATTTGAGTAAAACCATGGAACAGACTAACAGAATGGTATGTGACAAGTAAATGACACAGGCTGAGAAAAATTATGTTTAGAGATTGTGAAGAAAGTAAAGTATGTGCATTATTAGAAGCAGAAAGAAGTATGAAATGGTAAAAGAATGAAGGTGATTGTGATTCCTAAACTTCAGGTGTGTTCCTTGTGACAGTGTGGTGATGAGTAATAGTTGTAGGATGTACAGGTGTAACAGCAGGAGGGAGAGTGATGAAATATTTGGAAGGACCTTCTGTCTGAAGCTAAGTGGAAGAAATCCATGGGAGGATGTGTAGAAAGAAGAAAGACACCGAGGTTAATTAGTCAAGTTTCTCTGGGAAACCAGAATAAGCATATGTTACAAAGAGGATTTATTAGAATGGCATCCACCATTAGGGTTGGTTACTACAATGGCTGGCTGTAAACTAGAGAGGTTAACAACCTCATAGTTTCTTATTCTACAAAGCTGGGCCCTTCAGCACTACAACATTCACTGCTTTTGCCTGGGGCATTTGAATATTTCAGTCACCTGGTGGAGGAGGCCGCCTACTTTGGAAGGAATTTTCCCTTCTCCTTCATTAATTCTTTTAGGAAGCAGTTTGCTCTAACCTCAGACATGTCTCTTGGTTGATTCCAGGTCCAAGAAAACCGTCACAAGGAGAAAAGAAGGGAGAATCTAGAGAGGAGGAAAGAAAATAGTTTTGGAGTCTGAATCTGAAACTAATGCCATAGACTGATCACAGGAGTACATATTAGCCCAAAGGAAGTTACAAAACAGGGGACTTTATTTAACCCTCTCGTGTCAAGTAATATGTAAACATAATTTTCCAACAGAATCTCAATCTTAGGGTTTCTATCCAATGGAACAGAGAAGTACTTCAGAGTTGTAATGGTAAATATCAAACTCTTCCTAGAACAATTGCCTACACTCAGCTCTGAGAAAATGTAAAATAAGCTTTCAAGGACTTCAATTAAGGAACAGAGCTGGAGAAAGAGAAGAAAGTCTGTTAGTCAAAAGTGATCTCAGAAAATTGAGTATTCAAATTGTTGTCATCGAAATTGAGATTCATTGTACAGGGCTGAAAAACTAAGAAATGGAAAGGAGAAACTCATTGCTCCTTTTTGCTATGTGTTTGTTCCTTTTTGCATAGAGGTGTACGCTTTTCAAGCAGAGGTGGACATAGTTAAGTCTGTATTCTCCAGTTTAATGGAGGAGAGAAACTGTTTACCAATTGAGACACAGAAATATAGACCTAATTAATAATAATAATAATAATAATAATAATAATAATAAAGAAAAATCAGAGCAAGCTGACCACCCAAAGATGACCTGTATGGCTCTAAACACCACTTCAGCATATGCTCCAATCAGATTAGGCACACTTCCTTTCCTGGGACATGAAAATCTGACTTTAAAGGTGTCTCCTCTGACAGGGACATTTAAGAATCATATTCTCTTCTAACAAAAGGAGTTTCTGCTAAATATGATGAGAATTCTGTCCTTTCTCTGTGTATCCCTTCCAAAAGTGTCTTCTGCCCCCTCCTCATTCCCCTTCTATCATAAAGTCTGAGGTAAACTGGCACATTTTTCTTATCCCTGGGAATTTCATATCCTTCCAAAATTTAAGAGCATATTTGTGATGTTTGTAATAATATCTTTTTTATTAATTACATTTTATTCATTTTGTATCCCCCCCATAGGCCCCTTCCCCCTCCTCTCCCGATCCCACCCTCCCTCCTGTTTCTGCATGCATGCCCCTCCCCAAGTCCACTGAGAGGAGAGGTTCTCCTCTCCTTTCTGATCTTAGTCTATCAGTTCTCATCAAAAGTGGCTGCATTGTCCTCTTCTGTGGCCTGGTAGGGCTGCTCCCCCCTCAGGGGGAGGTGATCAAAGAGCAGGCCAATCAGATTATGTCAGAGGCAGAACCTTTTCCCATTACTAGGTAACCCACTTGGACACTGACCTGCCATGAGCTACATCTGTGCAGGGGTTCTAGGTTATCTCCATGAATAGTCCTTGGTTGGAGTTTGAGTCTCTGGGAAATTCCCTGTGTTCAAATTTTCTTGTTCTGTTGCTCTCCTTGTGGAGTTCCTGTCCTTTCCAGCTCTTACTATTTCCCACTTCTTACATAAAATTCCATTCACTCTGCCAGACAGTTGGCCATCAGGCTCAGCATCTGCTTTGACAGTCTATACTGCAGAGGTTTTCAGAGGCCCTCTGTGGTAGGTTCCTAGTTTGTTTCCTGTTTTCTTCTTCTGGCATTCAGAGGCCCTCTGTAACAGGTTGCTAGGTTGTTTCCTGTTTTCTTCTTCTTCTGATATCCATCTTCTTTGCCTTTCAGGATGGGGATTGAACATTTTAGTTAGGGTCCTCTATCTTGCTTGCTTTCTTTAGATGCATAGATTTTAGTGGGTTTGTCCTATGTTGTATGTCTATATGAGTGAGTATATACCGTGTGTGTCTTTTTGCTTCTGGGACAACTCATTCAGGATGATCCTTTACAGGTCCCACCATTTACCTGCAAATTTCATGATTTCCTTATTTTTCATTGTGAGTAAGATTCCATTGTATAAATGTACCACAAATTCTGCATCCATTCTTCAGTTGAGGATCATCTGGGTTGTTTCCAGTTTCTGGCTATTACAAATAAAGCTGCTAAAACATGGTTGAGCAAATGTCCTTTTGTGTACTTGAGCCTCTTTTGGATATATGCCTAGGAGTGGTATGGCTGGATCTTGAGGAAGCACTATTCCTAGTTGTCTGAGAAAGCGCCAGATTGATTTCCAGAGTGGTTGTACAAGTTTACATTCCCACCAGCAGTGGAGGAGGGTTTCCCTTTCTCCACAACCTTTCCAGCATGTGTTGTCACTTGAGTTTTTCATCTTGGCCATTCTGATGGGTTTAAGGTGAAATCTCAGGGCTGTTTTGATTTGCATTTCCCTAATGGCTAATGAGGGTGAGCATTTCTTTAAGTGCTTCTCTGCCATTTGATATTCCTCTACGGAAAATTCTGTTTAGCTCTGTTCCCCATTTTTTAATTGGATTACTTGGTTTGCTGCTTTTCAGCTTCTGTAGTTCTTTATATATACTGGATATGAGTCCTCTGTCAGATAAAGGGTTTGTGAAGATTCTTTCCCAATCTGTAGGCAGTCTCTTTGTTTTGATGATGGTGTCCTTTGCTTTATAGAAGCTTTTCAGCTTCCCGACGTCCCATTTATTGATTGTTGCTCTTAGAGCCTGTGCTGTTGGTGTTCTGTTCAGGAAGTTCTCTCCTGTGCCAATGAGTTCTAGGGTCTTCCCCAATGTTTCTTCTAACTGATTTAATGTGTCTGGTTTTATGTTGAGGTCTTTGATCCACTTGGACTTCAGTTTTGTGCAGGGTGATAAATATGAATCTATTGGCATTTTTCTACATGTAGACATAGAGTCAGATCAGCACCATTGGTTGAAGATGCTATCTTTTTTCCATTGTATGGTTTTGGCATCTTTGTCAAAGATCAGGTGTCCCTAAGTGTGTCGGTTTATTTCTGGGTCTTCTGTTCGGTTCCATTGATCCACCATTCTGTTTCTATGCCAGTACCATGCAGTTTTTATAACTGTTGC
>NW_026596091.1:19583942-19642464 GCF_907164565.1 Psammomys obesus | reverse complement strand
CCTTGGTTAGGGTTACACCAAGGTACTTTATGTCATTTGTGGCTATTGTGACGGGTATTGTTTCCCTAATTTCTTTCTCAGCCATTTTGTCTTTTGTATATACGAGGGCTACTGATTTTTTTTTTGAGTTAATTTTGTATCTGGCCACTTTGCTGAAAGTGTTTATCAGCTATAGGAGTTCCCTGGTAGAGTTTTTGGGGTCACTCAGGTGTACTATCATATCATCTGCAAATAGTGATAATTTGACTTCTTCTTTTCCAATTTGTATCCCCTTGATCTCCTTCAACTGTCTTATTGCTCTAGCAAGGACTTCCAGAACTATATTGAAGAGATATGGAGAGAGTGGGCAGCCTTGTCTTGTCCCTGATTTCAGTGGGATTGCTTTAAGTTTCTCTCCGTTCAGTTTGATCTTGGCTATAGGCTTGCTGTATATCGCCTTTACTATGGTTAGATATGTGCCTTGTATCCCTGATCTTCAAAAGTCTATATGCAACAAAATTTGAAAATCTAAATGAAATGGACAATTTTCTTGATCTATTGCACTTACCAAAGCTAAATCAGGACCAGGTAAATCAATTAAATAGTCCTATATCCCCCAAGGAAATAGAAGCAGTCATTGAAAGTCTCCCATCCAAAAAAAGCCCAGGACCTGATGGTTTCAGTGCAGAATTCTACCAGACATTTAAAAAAGAGCTAACTCCAGTTCTCTTCAAACTATTCCATAAAATAGAAACAGAAGGAACATTACCAAACTCATTCTATGAAGCCACAGTCACCTTGGTACCTACACCTCACAAAGACCCAACAAAGAAAGAGAATTTCAGGCCAATCTCCTTTATGAACATTGATGCAAAAATATTCAACAAAATACTCGCAAACCGAATACAAGAACACATCAAAGATATCATCCACCATGACCAAGTAGGCTTCATCCCAGGTATGCAGGGGTGGTTCAATATACGGAAATCCATCAATGTGATCCACCATATTAACAAACTGAAAGAAAAAAACCACATGATCATCTCCCTAGATGCTGAAAAAGCATTTGACAAAATCCAATATCCATTTATGTTTAAAGTATTGTAATAACATCTTAAAAACATCTTTGCGTAGAAAAACCCAAAATCAATTCATTAACCTGTTAAAATTATTTTTGAACTTGTCTCCAGTGTATCATTTATACTGTTGATAGAGCTTTGCTTAAGTTCATTCCTCCATGGTAACATTTTATATTTCACTGAATGTCTTCAGCAGTCCTCTCAGTTGTATTGGAAAATACACACACACACATTTTTAAAAGATGTTTTTAAAAATAAACTTAATGGATTGCATCCCAGTGTTTGAGACCTATCTATTTGTCGATTTATTTATTTGAGTGCATATACACATAGGGTTTTTTTTGGTGTGTGTGTTCATATTGAGTCCAAAGGACAAGTGTAGGTGTGCTTCTTGTGATGCCATCTATCGTTTTACATATCTACATACATGCATGTAAATTTTGGCTATACTTAGTCTTATACATATATACACCAATTATATATATATAATACACACACATATATATATACATATGTATATATATACACACACATATATATATATATATATGTTACATGTTACATGTTACAACATGCTCTGGTGTTTCTTATTCAGATGTTAATTGTTTGTCCCCAGAGACTCTTACTGTTCAACTAGCAAACCCTCAAATAACCAAAGTGATGTTGTTTAACCTTGCCTCCAAAATTATCCCTGATTAGATAAATGAAGTTGTCTAAATACCTGGGTTGGGTGGAAGTGAGGTGGGTGGAGCTAAGTTTCAGGGCTCGGAGGACAGACGATCACAAGACAGAGAGAAAAACAGAGACAGAGACACAGACAGAGAAAGAGAAGTGTGACAGAAGAGAAGGAAGAAAGAAGAAAGCACAGCCACCATGGGTTAGGATAAAGAACATTCTTGTAGTGTAGAGAAGCTTCCTGTGAGGATCCATGATGGAGAGGAGCAGCCCAGATGAAAAGTATGTGCAAGTATTTATAGCATTTTGGTGGGAAGGACCCCAATAGAAATAACTAAAGCAAGCGGCTGCATGGGACACGGGACTGGAAGATATAAAGGTAGCTTAGGGGGTTAGTTTCTGCCCAGTTCCAGTGTTAGGTATATTAAAAATCTAACAGGTAACTGTGTCTTTATTGATATGACAGCAGTTTAAATAAAAACTGCCCTAATAATTATATACTTTTAATAGTAGATATTAATAGCCACTTTTCCACAACTCATATACAAACACTATATGAATCTATCTATCTATCTATCTATCTATCTATCTATCTATCATCTATCTATCTATCTATCTATCTATCTATCTATCTATCTATCTATCTATCTCTCCATCTATCTATCTACCTATCTGTATATCTGTACATTTGAGATGGTGTTTTCCATTCCTGGGTTTCACCATTCACCATGTAGGCTAATCTGGCTCATCAGCACACCCCAGGAACCCACCTATCTCTGCCTTCTCAGTGCTGAGTTTACAAGTACCCTCTACCTTCTTTGTTTTGCACAGGATGTGGTGATCTTTGAACAGAAACATTTTACTCACTGAACTACATCTTTAACCGTGTATTAATTATATTTAATTTTTATATGTAACAGTATATTCAAACACCCATGAAATTTTGTATAAATTATTTAAAATTTGAGAGATTTTATCAAACACCAGGGAAATATAATTCTTTTGGCTATACTTAGTCTTTCAACATTTACATAATTGATATGTCTCATTTCAGTCTTTTAAAAACATCCATTTTAGCAAGTTTGTTCTCCTCTTTAAGGAAGATTTTTTTTTCTCATAACTTTTCAAAATGTAACTTGCGTAGTATGCTTTGTATTAACTTCATACCAGTCAGCAGCATCATGTCAAGAAAAAAAGATACCTTTTTAAAAATGTGTCCTTTTATTGTACATTTTAAAAAAGATTCATAGTTAATGAGAAAATTATCAGGGATTTATCATTTTAATAAGCTAATGTGGAAAAGTAAGGGAATGTCAGAGGCTAATTGGTAAAGAACTAAGCCCTCCAGAGGAGCTGAATGATTATCTCAATTTATACAATGCTGGATCCCAACAAAGGGAATGATCCCACTTCTTAGTGTATACGGCTCCCTACCTTAATCAATGGAATGAAGATAATCATCTACAGAGGTGCTGGAGAGCTGACCAAACACAGATGATTTCTGAGGAATATTTTCAGAGTCTTGTCTCCAAGGTGATTGTAGGTCCCCTGAGGTTGACAATTAGCATTAATCACTACACCGTGTGGTCTCTATGCCACTTTCAGAAAACCTGACCAAAGGTTAGCTTGGAGAAGGACAAGAGGTCACTTAAATGTATTTGTTTAAAACAGGGTTCAACCTGTATTGAAATGGGGTCATGACCCCTTTGGAGGTGGTGCATATCAGATATCCTGCACATCAGATATTCATTTATGATTCATAACAGTAGCAAAATTACAGTCACAAAATAGCAACAAAAATAATTTTATGGTTGGGGGTCCCCACAACATAAGAAACCATATTAAATGGTCTCAGCTTTAGAAAGGTTGAGAACCACTGTTTTAGGACATGGCAGCCCTTAGTGTAATTATTTCAAATTACTAGTTGTAATCAAATGAAAGTAAAGTTCTATTTAATGAGAAAGTTATATATCTAATATGTTTATTTGCAATAGAAATTAGTAAAATTCAAATTTTTTTAATAATTTCAGTGACTTCTGGAATTAAGAGAACATTAAGATGGTTCATATATGAAATTTATCAGAGACATGTTTCAAGTATCCAAATAAAACATCTCTTAGGAATGATGTTTTATTCCTATGACTCCTTGTTCTTTCTCACTGTAAAACATAATTTTGATTTAAAAGGTTGATTGAGTGATCATTTTCTAAGAAATATCTGTAAACTCTAGGAAAGTCTATTCAAAATCCTTTCTAATATAATGGGTATAGCACAAAGGTAGTTGATGTTTCAATGCATTTCAATATTTTTTAAAACTTTTTGTAAGTTGATTCTTCAACAGTCTCTTAAATTTTTTTTCTGTTTTTATCTTCTCTTTGTGGCATGAAACTCACAAACTTTGCCACTTTCAAAAGTTATAATAATTAAATAACTTTAATAATTATGTTTATATTTTCATGAATTAAATTATACCAACAAGAAAACTTTTATATTGTTTTGAGAAAATATCCTAAGTATATTATCCATAGCAAAACTTATTTACTTCAATTTATATTTGTACATGGTAATACGACATGTTATTTTCAAGCTTAAGAACATACGAGTATCAAATCATAGTTTCCAGTATAAGAAGTTTCTTTTTCCCCTCAATTTCTATCTTCTGATACTTTTGATATTGTTATAGGTTACATTTCTTTATACTTTTTCATTGACCACAGACATATGCGATGTAATCTACCAAAAAAAGTAGTAGTTACAGAACCCTGGGGAGCTGAATGATTATAGCCCAGTCTAAGTTCTTCCATTCTTGACCCATATTCAGACATATCTGAAGCTTAGCTGCTTACAACGTAGTGTTAGTGCATTTATTACATCTCTTGTTTGCTTGTTTTTTTCTCATTCCAGGGACAAAACGACTGACAGAAACAGCTTAAGAGATGAAATATATATATTGGCTCGTGATTTTAGTTTATCATACAGATAAAAGTGTGGTAGAGTTCAAGGCAAAAGGAATGTGTGACAAACAAAGATGATAAGGAATCAAATGGCATGGCCCAGGCGTTTGTATTCCCAGAGGCATGTCTGAAATTCTCCACATCCTCTCAGCACACTATCAGCTGGGAAGATTTTCAAACACATTTTATGCTGAAACTATTACAGCATTTACAGACAATTCTATGTTCAATAGTCTCTGACTGACACTCACAAGTTGTACATAGTGAGTAAACTTAATATGACACATGCAAGAAGGTGTTGCAAACCAGGCATTTCATTTTATTTAATTTTTACTGTCACGTCACTGTCTATGGTGGTCTGTATCATCTTGTCAGTATTTAGGCAGACAGCTGTGTGCTTTTCTCAACAACATTTTAGGAACTTAAGTGTTGTTCTGTCAGGTGTAAGAAGGATTGCAGCTTTGATAATTATAACTCCCAGATGTATAATACCTAAAGATAAAATAAAGGACAAGGTTGACATTTCATTTTTAATGTTACAAATTAGGAATTTAACCAAGACCAATGAGGTTTTTCCAGAAGTAGACTTTGTCTCTAGTGTATGAAAAAGTGTTGTAAATGTTTCACTAAATAATTCAACACCAGAATTAATATTACTTTGGATCATAGTTATTCACAAATCATACTAATAAAGGTGTAGAAAAAGAAAAATTAAAAAAGAAAAAATGGAGTAACTTTATTAATTCAGGAAACAACTAGACATACTTTACTGTAGTTCATTTACAATTTTAAAACAAAGAGAAAAATAATATAAAATGAATTCTGAAGATCTGAATAAGAATCTTTCTTAAGAAAGATTTTTTTATTTTGTTTCTCTGGGTTTTGCCCAAGAGTAGTATGGAAGAAGGGGGACAGGACCCGGTGGGGACAGGAGCTCCACAAGGACACCAACAGAGCCAAAAATATCTGGGTCCAAGAGGGTCTGCAGAAACTGATGCACCAACCAAGGACCATGCATGGAGAAGAGCTAGACACTGTGCTCAGATGTAGCCCATAGGCAGCTCAGTCTTCACATGGATTCCATAGTAAGGGGAACAGGAACAGTCTCTGGCATGAACTCTGTTGCCTGCTTCTTGATCACCTCCCCCTGGCGAAGTTGCCTAACTAGGCCATGGAGAAAGAGGATCCAGACAGTCCTCATGAAACTTGATAGGCTAGGGTCAGATAGTAGGGGAGGAGGATCTCCCCTATCAGTGGACTAGGGCAGGGGAATAGAGTGAGTCTGGGAGGGATGCAAAATGAAGAAGCTGTAAATAATAATAATAATATAATGGAGAAATTGTTTCAATGAGATAGCTAGTTTCTAGTAAACAAAAAAAGCATTCAGTGAGTCAAATTGTTTTACAAATCCTCTAGCTCAATGCATTGAGCCATACATGAGGGACAGGATCCTCACAGAGAAGAAAGGTGTGGAAGCCTGTTAGAACAAATGAGTCACACAAATAATGTATGATGTTGTGCAGGTTATAAATAATGGGTTGTTGAGATCATCACGATGGAAAATATTGATTTGCTTACAAGAAAGTACAAAGTCAGAACTGAGTCAAGCCTCAGAAAACACTACCAAATGATGCCTTATAAAATCCTGCAAAGACAAGCTCCATTGTTAGGCAGCCTCCACACAGCCAGGTTTTGCAAGGTGTGCTTGGCTGAAGCACAGACTCTGTTATCCTTAAGTCAACACGGCAACTTAACAGTGAAGAAACATGTTTGTAGTTCCTTTTGTAGGTGAGAGTTCCTCAGAGTTGGTGGCAGAATGTATTTTGTGAAGCGGGTGAACCACTCTGTTAGTACTCCAGAGCTAATAGTCACATTGATAAATCACACAGATTGTATTTAAATGTATCTTAAAACCAGTTTAAGGAAATGTAAAATGACATGTAATGGACTTTTTAAAAGGACTGTAACCAGTGGCGTGGTTTAGGGAACATGAACATATTAAACAGACACTGTAAAAAAAAGTTCTCAAAATGCCTTCTAAAATACTCTCACATTATTTATAATTATTTTGTCAAAAACGTTAAGTGATTGATTATAAATTAATTGATAACTGAAAAATAATTTAAAAACACTAAGAAAAAAATCTTTATAAGGAGTAAGGACAGTTTAAAGAATCCACTAGTGATACATAGCCCATTTATGATGTAGCTTTCTGTAATTCTTTCTCAGTACGTGTGGAGCTTTGCTCAATTTGCCTGTCCCAACACAGGAGACGACTTGCACTTAATGCCCACACTATCACCCCCATCATTAAATGTGCTGCACTGAGTATGCAGTGCATGACAGAAACGTAACACAGATTTAAATCCATCTACGTTAACAACTGAGCTTGCAGAAGAAGAAATAAAACCAGCAGCTTCTATCGTAGCAATGGTGGCATAGGCGTAGGACTGGATCTAGTGCTTCTTTGCCTCTCTTAGAACTTACTCTTATTTATCCATGGGTTTAGGTCATATTCTGTTACTAGAACAATTTTCTCTAATTGTAGAAGAAAGTGGACGGTGGTAAAACTTTAGCTAACAATTTTTTTTTCCATATACTGAACATCCGGAAACAAGAGAATAACTTTAATCTGGAACTTTTAATTAATGAAAGCACATACTAGGATGCATGTATAAAGAATAAGTGGAAGACGCCAATTCTCTGCATCTACTGTCTGAGTTCCAGGAATAAGCCCACATCATCAGTCCTATCACCTATACACAGGACTTTTAACAGCGGAGCCATCTTACCAGCCCTAAGAATAATGTAATCATCACAGAAAACAGTGCTTCTATGTGGTTTACATTATCTCTTCATGTTCTGAATTTCAGTATCACATAAAAATGTGTCATAGTGTGCGGAGTATGAACTTATTGTCCCCTATTCTTTTAAATTGTTTAGATTGCATATGAATGATTCTTTATTATTATTGTTATTTCAAATTTGATCACAAACTTTCTATTTCAGAAAATGCTTACATGTCCTATCACTGATTTATTATGTAGTATATATAATGTGGGACACATATATGAGATATTATATACAGCACATATTATATTACATGCTATTATATGTTATGTTTATAATATATATATTATAGATATAATATATATATATTATATATATATATATATATATTTGGTAGATTCATCAAATCCAGAAGAGATAAATGAGTAAATAATTTCTAAAAACAGAATTTGAAGTACAAAATGCTCTTAATATTATTCAGAAAGTTATTCACATTTAGTTTCTTATCATCTTCAGAGAAAAAAGCATAATATTTTGTTGTTGTTAGTGTTTGTTTGTGCAGTTTTATGCTCTAATTCATGTAGGGAAAGCTGATGAATATAACAACTTTCCATTTGTGACATACTTCTTTCTCACAGACATGATCTGGCTTGCTCATGGACTATAAAGAGATTTTGTTTACTTATGTTTGAAAGATCTATTTGATGAAAATTTTAACATACTTAGTTTATTATAATTATAATTATCACAAATTAGAAAAACACAAGTCTGAACTTTGAATCATATCATGAAGTCTAGTTTACTTCTTAATAGTTATTTTAAATTCTCTACCTCCTTAGGTCTACTTTTGGAAAGTAACCATTTTCCCAATGTAGTTGAATATGTAAGCATTACAGGTTGTCTTACTTCTCAGAACATCTTCTGTGAACAGGCTGCTCCCATATCTGTGGAAAAAACCTAGAGAGCCACTAGTCCAACTCTTATCTGGAAAATAATAGGAGCAAAATACCCACTTGCCTTTTCTTCTCTTGAGCTCATTCATTGCTACCAGTATGTTTCTCTCAATGGTAATGGCAATCTGAAAATACATCTTACACTTTGCTTTCTTTCTTATCCAAAGTCCTTTGCAAAAGTCCAACTTATTCAAAATCACTTACTATCTCTTCTCCAGCTTTTCTCCTTTGTAGATTCCCTTGAAATTTATGCTTTCACCAGCTGTGTGTGCCATCAGTGACCCAGGACATCCTTTGTCATTGATGTACTAAGTCAAGGAATTTCAAAACAGTAGCACAAAGCATAAAGGTTTTATATAATGTGACTCAACACATGTTTACATGCTTATTTTTTTAATATCTCCCACCTGTTCCCCACAACCTTCACTGCAGCCTACACAGAAATTATTTCCCTGTAGTATAAGATTGCTAATATGTCTCGTGTGGCTTTATATATGTTCTTGCTTTGTCCTAAAATGCTCTCTTCAGACTCGTCTTCATATCTTAAGATTAGATTCAAATAGTTCTCTTTCTAAATGCTCACATTCCGGCATAGCTTCTGGGGTCATATTATCTTATTACTATCACTCTCAGCTTTCTCATTTCACCCAAGAATTGTGAGAACAAACAATCTGTACTGGACCAGTCCCAGTATTCTTGATTCTCTGGTAGTCACCAATAGTCTCAAACACAGGGTCAGCACAAGTATCCCTGTATGACACTTTCTTGCTACAACAATAAAGGAATTCTCTTTTCTTTTCACATAGAACTGGACCCTTGCAAACTTGGATGGCTTAGTAGATATATATTCTCTATCATGCAAAGAAGCCTTGTTTTGAGCTAGAACAATGCACATCCTATAGAAAAAATAGACAAACAAAGAGATAAAACGATAAAGCTTGAAGAATTTAATGTCTTTTACAAATACCTGAGTGCTTCAGAGAGGCTGGAGTCATAGAAGCTTCTCCATTATGAAAGTTATTTGCTCTCTCTCCAATACGGTTTTCTTTCCTTCCTGCCTTCCTTCCTTCTCTCTCTCACACCCTCTCTCTCCTCTATCTTTCCTTCCTTTCTTTCTCTATTCATTCATGCTTTTTGTATATGATCAAGTTAGTTGTGTTTCACTCTCTTGCATGGATCCTAGGGAAGAGGCTTAATCCTAATTCAAAAGGGAAACAGAATAGACATCTGAGGTAGAAGACAGTGAACAGGACAAAAGACTCCCACAGGGGGCCTCTGAAAGACTATACCCATCAGGGTTTCTAAGCAGATGCTGAGACTCATAGCCAAACTTTGGGCAGAGTGAAGGGGATCTTATAGAAAAAAGGGAGATAGACCTGGAGGGAACAAGAGCTCCACAAGACACCAAGAGACCCAAAAAATCTGGGCTCAGAAGGTCCTACAGAGATTGATGAATCAACCAAGGATCATCCATGGAGAGGACCTAGACCCCCTATTCAGATAAAGCCATGGGAAGCTCAGTCTCCATGTGGGTTCCCTAGTAAGAGGAGCAGGGGCTCTCTTTGACATGGACTCAGTGGCTGGCTCTCCAATCACCTTCCCTCTACCCCTGGCAAGGTGACATAACTAAGCCACAGAGAAGAGGAATCCAGATAGTCCTCATGAGACCTGATAGGCTAGGTTCAGATAGTAGGGGAGGAAGACCTCCCCTATCAGTGGACTAGGAGAGTGACATAGATGGAGAAAACAGAGGGAGGGTGGGGCAGGGAGGAGATGAGGGAGGAGACTACAGCTGGGATACAAAGTGAATAAATTGTAATAAATAATAATGAGAAAGAAAAAATTAAAAAAAAATAAAAATGCTTATCTCCTGTTAAGTATTTCTGAAGACACCACATACTTAAGTAACAGGACATATGAAAATGTATTTGGTACACCAACCAAACAGCTTCTGCCCTACTGGATAGCTTTTATGGTCCTGGAAGGTACTCTGCAGATTGCTGAGGGAAGTTAACAAGTGTCTCATAATAATGACAACACCACAAAATTCTCCAAGATGTGCAACAATTACTTGATTACTTGACATGAATCTCTGCATTTGTCTCACAGACAGTACATCAATGATAAAATTTAAAAGGTAATCTTCCAAATTATTTTCATCTATAAAAGGCAATCTCCATTCTAAACACTATCAGTATAAACTTGTTCAGATGAAAATTCTTCCAATCAAAATTAAGAATTCATGTCAAGTATTTATTTCAGTAGTTTTGGAAACCTATTTTATTTATCTCATAGTGAGAATCTAAATTTTTCAGGAGAAAACAATACACCATGATTTTGAAGTTTATCTGTCACTTCTTATGTTCTTTATTCCTGTCCTCTTTAGTCAAGTATTAATCAGCATGGACCTGAATGATTTCAACAGACAACTCAATAGACTCTTGGGCAGTAAAGATCCCTGGATTTCCTTTGTGGGACACTCCCACTCTGTTTCTGTTTCACACATGTTAAGCAGACGGGTCTCACCGAAACTTGTGTTTTCTCTTTCCTGACCATGAAATACCTTATATTTCCAAGCTGCACTAACATATTGCTACAACTCCAATAACACATTTTCTCTTCATAAAATGCTCTGCATCCTGATGCTTCTACTCTTTGGTTATTTCTTTCTTTCAGATATCTCCTCAGTTGTTGCCTGTTTAGAGAGTATTGTTGTAAAATAGATTAAATGCTTATTGGCTTGTTTCCTGTGTCCACTCCCTAAAAAATAAGATACTACAATATAATACATGAGGACCAGGGCATTGTTTTGCTCACTGCTGTCATGGCTTCACTTCTGTTGCTGTGATAAAATACCCTGAGGAAAAGCCCCTTAGAGGACACAGGCTTTATTTCTCACACAACTTAAAGTCATAGTCCTTCATCGCAGGAAAGTACTGGTAATAGTGACTTGAAAAGCAAGTCATATCACATCCTTTATTCATGAGCAGAGGAAAACAATTGCGTGTTGGTTTGTGCCCAGCCCTTTCTCTACCCATACTCTGTCCAGGACCACAAATGAAGTGACACCTACAATGAACTTCCCACATCAACTAACTTAGTTAAGACAGTCTCCTACAGGCCAACCTGATCTATCATCCATCATTTACATTCTTTTCCCAAGTGGTTCTAGATTGTGTCAAGCTGACAAAACTAATCATAGCAACTAATCATAACATGTTTCCAAGAACATGTCAGAGCTCAGAATTATTTACAAAAACAAATGACTAAATAATTGGTTCTCAACTTTCCCAATGCTGTGACCCTTTAACACATTTCCATAAAATTATTTTGTTGCTACTTCATAATTGTAATTTTGATACTGTTATGAATCTTAATGTAAATATCTGATATGCAGTATATCTTGTATATGACACCAAAAGAGGTCATGAACCACACGTTGAGAACTGCTGGACTAAATAAAAAAGAAAAAACTAGATGTAATAACAGCATTTGTAATTTTTCATGATGTTGGCAAATATTTATAAATGTTTCAAGCTATTACTACTTTGGACATTTTTACTTTTACTTCAAAGATCTTAGGTTTTAGTCAGAATAAATTTTGTAAATTCTACAATTGGAACTGTTTGTATATGTGTGATTTAAAAGCAATTAAGTGACCTGTGGTAGGCCACAGCTGTTGCTATGTTTATAATATTCCTTGAACATGATAATGGGTGGTTTTACATCAGTCTCAAAAGATGCCCAGGAATTAAGAACTATCACTGTTCTGCCACGGGAATTTAAGGATTAGATGGAATAAATCAATTGTCTATAAGAAAAAAAAAAGTTGTTGAGTTTGAGATAGAATACTCCTCAAACTGAAAATTGAAATAAGACTGTCTCCTTAGTTCAGAATATGAATTATCATCTTGAGATATCTTCTTATGAAAACCCAAAGGCACTTTTTTTTTCTAGGTTTCTTACCTACAGTAGCTGTAGAATCATGATTATATTTAGGCCTTCATACTTAATGGTGATTTTCTATGTATCAACAGATAACTAATATATATTAGGTAACTTTATATAAATATATCCATATACATAACTTAAACTCTAAGTTGTATGCTTTCTAAAAACATTTAATTTATATTTTAGTCACATTGAACTGTGTCCTATGCAAAACCATCCAAATAACCATTCAGATTAAAATTGGTAAGTCATTTATCTGTGAAAAATTTTCATTTCCTCTCAGAGAGAGTTTTTGAGAGTTTGTTCTGTTTACTTTCAGTTGGGCACATCTGTGAAATTGTTCTTTGCCTACACAATCTCTTACCTAATGTTATGACCTTTCTGTGAGTCGCTATTGTTTTCTTTGAAGTGCTGAAAACTTTTTCCACACTGTGGCAGATTAACTTCTGCTTCTTTGTTTTATTATACCTATGGCTGCATTTCAAGAGACAATGACAAACTTTACCAAGTCTTTGGGGGTTGCTTTCATATTTAGCAACATTAGCTTAACATGTTTGTATTTGAGACAGTGAAATATGTCATTTGTAAGGCAAGACACTTGGAAGGAGTGTTTATTATATGAAACAAGTTTGTTTCAGCTAAACTTAATCAGATCAGAAGTTAATCTCCAAATTCTAACTGAGAATCTTTATGAGTTTTTTTTTTTTTTTTTAACCAGTCAGTAGGAAGGGTACTACTTACTGTATAAAGCATGCTCAATATTTATAGAGAAGATTGAACTCTATGTTCTCCTGCTGTAAGAGAGTTTCATGGAAAGGGGGAACTTGTTACTGGTCTCTTCTTCTGCTATTGGGGATTTGAATCAAATCTCTTTGCAAGTCAGAATATATGCAACAGAGTCTAAACCTTTCATTTCATTAGATTCCAGGAGGAAAACTGCTGAATGCCTCACCTCCCAACAGGTAGGAAGGTAAATCTCCATCAGTAAATGCAGCCCACAGTTTAATTACATGCCTTCAATGCACTGCAGTTCAAGCTATGGGTTATTTACCTGTGGTATTTTTTTTTTACCATTAAATATAGGGAACCAGAAAATGAAAAAAAAATGACAGAATAACTTATGGGATCCTAAACAATGAAACATTTATTTTCTTCCTTAATGCTGATTCCAACTCAGGAATTAAGGCTTAATTAAGCAGATGCATCCATTGTAAAAGATGAGCATGCTGATTTTAGGCAAGTTCAAACTTTCTCTTGACTGAAATGAAGCTGGAACCTTTTAAATTGAAATATATATATAATTGCTGTAAATTTAATGCTCTACCTTTAGAAGAATACCTGAATCACACATTGTATGAATGTATGTATAATGTTGCATAGAAGGAAAAATATGTATGCTTGAATTGCTTTTTTTTTTTTTTTGCTGAATTCTTACTACTGTTTTAATCTTTATAAGGTTCTATACATTCAAGGTAAGTCTAATAGACAATGCTTATCTCTTTTAATTAATCAATTTTATTTTTGAAATCTTAGACAATATTCATTGAATGGCAGGAAACAAATGTGATTCAACTCATAGAAAGTCACACATGTCATAGGAACATTTCCTACTGATCAAAGAGTAACGTAGAAATTATTTGGCAACTTACTAAAATAAAGCTAGTGAAATTTTATACATTAATTTCATCACTACTCAGTTAATCTGAGAAAATAATAACGGTGATATAATGTCATTTGAATTGAAACATTTTACAGAATGCTTTTTATTGGTAGATATTTTTAGGTAAAAACAGAAGAGAAAGGATTTAATAACTACAGGAGTTTTGGATAGCGTTATCTTAAGTGAGGTAAGTTATTGCTGTTTTGTTATATCGTGGGTGTGCTTATGTGTGTGTATGTGTGTACTAGTCAGCTTTCTGTCGCTGTAAAATATACATCTAAATAATATACCTATGAAGTTCATCTTTGCTCTAGAGTTCCAAAGCTTTAGTCCATTCCTATTTTTTGTTTGTTTGTTTGTTTTTATGCCTGTAACACAAACAGACAGTAAAGGAAACAGTTGTTCATATCATAGTAGTCAAAAAGGTACATGAAAGAAAGGCTGCCATCCTAATATTCCCTTCAATATCTTATTTATAATTGTCTAACTTCATTTTTTTCATTAGTTAATTCATAAAAAATAATTTTACATCCTGGTAGGAAGTTCCTCTCCCTCCTCTCCTTCCAGTTCCTCCTCTCCTTCCCTCCTTTCTTCTTACAACATGGGAGACCTCCCATAGATATCAACCTATCTTGGCCTATCAAGTAGTACTGGGCTCATCTTCTACTGAGGCTAGACAAAGCTGTCCATAGAAGAAAGGGATCTGAATGAAGGCAACAAGGTCAGAGAGAGACCTCTGCTCTTGCTGTTAAAGGTCTCACATGAGCTGTACACTGGTTACATATGCAGGGCCCAGAAACATCCCAAGGATGTTGTCTAGTTGGTGGTTCAGTCTCTGTGAGTCCCTGTGGGTCTAGGGTAGTTGATTTGGTAGGTTTTTCTTGAGGTGTTCTTGATCTCTCTCTCTTTCAACCCTTCTTTTCCCTCTTCCATGAGATTCCCCAAGCTCTGCCTAATGCTTGGATGTGGGTCTTTGCATCTGTTTTCATCAGTTGCTATGTGAAGTCACTCGGATGGCTTTTGTGCTACCCTCCTGTCTGCAAGAATAGCAGAATATTATTATTATATTAATAATATAATAATCGTAGTTGGCTCTCTCTTTCATGACCTGCTACTCAAGTTGGATTACTCATCCATTAGCTGGGTTGAAGGATTTGTGGGTGGGTTGATGTCCCCCTCCCTCCACTGAAAGTCCTACCTGGCTATAGAAGGTGGCCACTTCAGGCACCATATCCCCCAGTGTTAGAAGTCTCAGGTAGGGTCACCACCATAGAATCCCTGGAGACTCCCCTGTCCCAGAGATGCTCCCCACCAATTTCAGTTCTCTCTCTCAGCCCTCTCCCCCCTTTCCCCACACTTGATTTTCTCCCCACTCTCTCCCTCACCCAGTTCCTTCTCTCTATCTATCTTAGACATCTATTTTATTTTCACTTCTGAGTGAGTTCTAAGCATCCTCCTTATTACTTAGCTTCTTTAGGTCTGTGGATTGTAGCATGGCTATTGTGTACTTTATGGCTTATATCCATTTATAAGTGAATATATACCATGTATGTCATTCTGGGTCTCTTTCACTAGATTTTACCTGCTAGATTACCTATGTAATCTTTTGCATACATTTCATTCTACATACTACCACTTGGGCTTTCTTCAATTAACTTGCAGTCGTGGAAGTGGTTATGGTATAACACGATTACTACCCCTATAAATTACTTTGGAATCTTTACTTTCCTATGGATGGTCTGTTTTTTTTTCTCCTCGCCAAAATACTACATGAGATACATATTCTTTTCCATATTCATACTCTAGTCCTTTCAGTATGTCCAGAACTTATTGGAATATATCTCAAAAGCTGTGTTAAGACTTAACACAGCATCTTTACTGTGTCCTCCGTGTCATTGGATATTCTGAAATCTATGTGTGTGTGTGTGTGTGTGTGATAACATTTTCAAAATTTCACAAAAAAATTCCATGTTTTTGCATCACCTAAAGTCATTTAACCCACTTTGAATATGATATCACCTTTTAATTTTCATTGAATTCTAATTTAGTATTCCTACTTAATTTTGTTTTCCAAGAATAGAACTCATTTTGTTAAATCAAATCGTGTTCCCACAACTTGGGTCTTGTTGCTTTTACTTGCCTGTTTCACCAGCCTTTCCTTTCGCCTACACCCTAAACCTTTCTCAGCACTTTATTGTCCTTTCTTCAGCTTAAAAGGTTCACAGGTCATCTGCCTTCTTTTTTTTTTTTTTTTTTTTTTTGCCTTCCTTTTTTTTTTTTTTTTTTTTTTTTTTTTTCTCGGATTCCAGACCACTTCTTTTCTAAAGACTGTTTCGCATGGACTAATTCTCTTTTCAACATCTGTTCTCTTAATCAGTTGTAACATGACCTTGACCACATTCTTGAAAGTAATTCTTCAGTCAGCGGTAACTTACCAATCAGCCTACCTGAAACTTTCTTTCAGTCTACATCCTAATTGTGTCTGAACAGTTGGCCCATTGAGGTTCCTTTATATGTAAGTTCTATTCTTTCCTGGCCTTTCAGATTTGCAGTGTCTAGTTTTCCCTCCCATATAGGGCCTATTCACTCTACATTGCTGACTCCACATTGTACTGCAAGTATTTTTCTTTCTCAGCCAAGTGATGATCTCATCCATACCCATAACTGAAAACCTAATCCTCTATGCTGTTTCTGCTCACTGGAAAAAATTTAAATTATAGATTAGTTCTACCCTTGAATCCATTTGTTTAAGTAAAGCTTGGGTTTTCTTTTAGTTGTGGTTTTAAGGCAGTCTCACAAAATAGTCAACAGTAGCTTGAAACTCCTGATTTTTCTCTGTTGGCAGAATGCTAAGATTACAGGCACTTAGTAACAAATATTCCTCTAATCGTCATAAAGCCATTTGAATGAACAGGCAAGGTTTAAAGTCACTGCCCTATAGATTTCTTAATTTTATCAATTGATTCCTCTTTTAGACAGTGTCTAAAGATCAACAAATCAAAAACATTTACATTCCTTTTGTTCTCAATTTTCAGTACAAATAATTTTGAAACATTATATTTATTTTCTCTTTTCTTCCTCTGTTTTTTAATGTTTTCTTTCATGTAGCATTGTTTAGCATCCTCCTTATGTTTTCTTCTCTAATCTCAGGTCATCCACATTTAAACATTTCATTTCTTCCTGTTTAGGATTTTATAACATCTTCTGCTTGTAACACTCCTTCTAAAGCAAGCTTGATGCCTATTCAAACTACACAAGAGAAACTGTTCTCCCTTTTTCTACATCCAAATTAAGCTTTTTATATCTTTTGCTCATGCATTCTTTATCATGCTTGTTTTTCCCCCTATGAGTATAACTTTCCTTGTCCTTGTAGGTCCCAAAGAAATCTTTGATATGAGGTGCTTTGTTTAGTAAATAATATTATCAACAGTAATGTGTTTCTCCTTTTGCCTCAGGTTTTTGTTTCTTTTCATCTGCAAAGTAGGGATGATACCATCTTTTTTAATTTCAGACTTGTAAATTACATTTCAAATAAGATGATTGCAGAGTCCTAAGCCAAATAATAGTGAAATCCTTCTCTAATTAATGTTCCTTTCAGCATATATCTACCCTCTTAAATTTTCTGTCATGTTGCTTTTAATCATTATAGGTGCATGTTTTACCTCTTGATAAGCTTTGAAAGAAGGCACACCTAACTTGAATCATGTTGGTACTGTTCATTGTATAAACCATTACACACTTATTAAAATTATCTTTCTGAGTAAATAAATTTAAAATTTCGCTTGGAAGTACAAACAAAATCTTACAAGTAAAATTGTCCAGAATTTTACTGATGTTCCTAATTTGTGGCTGAAGAAAACCCAACCCATTAAACTTTTAATAATTAAAAAGAGAAAGAACTATTTTATATGAATCAATTAGTAGAATATTTGCCTATTTTGTACAAAGCCCTGATGCCTCCCAGGCCTGCACTATCTTCTGGGACCCACCCTAATCTGCAGCCTGGAGACCAGCAGGGAGCAGGGAGCAGCAGGTGAGAACCTCCCTCCCCCACCATCTACTGGCTTGCCATCAACAGTGCCTAGGTCTGGCCAGGACCTCTGTGCTCTAATTCCCATGTTTGCCCCATAACCCAATTAATCAGCCTGCACCATTTCTTGGGACCCACCCTGATCTGTGGCCCCCAAGACCAGCACAAATCAGGGAGCAGCAGGTGAGAAGCTCCCCAACCAACACACACACCTACTGTCTTGTCAAAGCCTGCCAGCAACAATAGTGAGGTCTTCCCAGGGCCCTCTGCATGCCACCTCCCCTTTAGCCCCACAGCCCAGCTCCCCTGGCTTCTACATTTTCTGGGACCCCTCCCTATCTGTGGTCCGGAAGACTAGCAGGGATCAAGAAGCAGCATGTGAGAGCATCCCCTCCCCTGCCCTATCTACAAGCCTGTCACAGCTGTCAGCAACAGTGGCAAGCTCTTCTCAGGGCCTTCTGCCCTTCACCTACCCTCTGCACCTCACATATCAGTTCCCAGGCTTGCCCCATTTCCCAGGACCCACCCCATCTGATGCCCTGGAGACCAGCATGGATGAGGGAACAGTAGGAAAACCAGAGAACTGGGGCCATCAGGGAACACAAGCTGTATCTACAACCCCAGAGACCTATGACCATCTAATTAGGACCTATGACCATCTATTAGGCCTGCTAAAAACAGAATCAACCAACTGGGCTGGAGGTCAGTGCAAGAACACCATCAAAAATAACCAGGGCCATATGACACCACCAAAATGCAGATATCCTACCATAGCAAGCCCTGAGGATACTACCACCAGAAGTACAAGAAAACTATCTTAAATGTAAGGTTATGAAATGATAGAGACCTTAAAAGAAGAAAATAAATCCCTCAAAGAACTGCAAGAAAATACAACCAAAGGAAATGAATGAAACTGTTCAGGACCTAAAAATGGAAATAGAAGCAATAAAGAAAACAGTCTGAGGTCTCCCACTATTAATGTATGGGGATCTATGCGTGGTTTAAGTTTTATTAATGTCTCTTTTACAAATGTGGGTGCCCTTGTATTTGGGGCAGGGAGGGTGGGCTCGGGAGGGAAGGAGAGAGGGCTTATGGGGGGATAGAAAGTGAAAAAAGTGTAATTAATAATAAAAAAAGTGGCCACTTAAGAGGAAGTGTGTTACATTTTAGGAAAAGAATTAAAAAAATACACATGTAAAATGTTTTTGCTATTGTGTCATGTGTGACCTATTGTCAAACAAAAACAAAAACAAAAACAAAAAAACAGTCTGGGACAATCCTGTAGATGGCAAACCTACAGAAGAGTACAGGAACTACAGGCACAAGCATCAATAAGAGAATACAGAAGATGGATTGGATTAGAGAACCTCAGGTATAGAAAAAATGATTGAAGAAATTGGTACATCAGTCAAAGAAAATGCTAAACCTAAAAACTTCCTGACAGAAAATATTCAAGAAATGTGGAACAATATGAAAAGCCCAAACCTAAGAATACTAGAAATAGAAGAAGGAAAGGGCTCCAAACTACTAGGCCCAGAAAATATTTTCAATAAAATCAGAGAAGAAAACTTCCCCAACCTAAAGAAATGCCTATAAGGATACAAGAAGCTTACAGAACACTAAAGAGATTGGACCAGAAAAGAAAGTCCTCCCACCACAAAATAGCCAAAACAATGAATATAGATAACAGATAAAGAATATTAGAAGCTACAAGGGGAAAAGGTCAAGTCACAGATAAAGGCAAACCTATCAGAATCACACCTAACTTCTCAACAGAGACTATGAAAGCCAGAAGGGCCTGGACAGATGTCATACAGACACTAAGAGAACACAGATGTCAACCCAAACTATTATACCCAGCAAAACTTTCAGTCATCATAGATGGAGAAAATAAGATATTCCATGACAATATTAAGATTAAACAATTCCTAGCCACAAACCCAGCCCTACAGAAGATACTAGAAAAAAAACTCCAACCCAAGGAGGCTAACTACACCCATGAAAACACAGAAAACAAATAATCCCACAGCTACAAATCCAAAAGAAAGGAGGCAAGCACACACACTCTACCACCACCACCATCAAAATAAAGTAATTAACAGCCACTGGTTATGAATCTCTCTCAACATCAATGGCCTCAACTCCCCAATAAAAAGACACAGTCTAACAGAAGGGATGTGTAAACAGGACCCATCATTCTGTTGCATACAGGAAAATCTCAGCAATAATGATAAAGATATTACCTCAGAATTAAGGGCTGGAAAAAGGTTTTCTAAGCAAAGGGACACAAGAAGCAAGCTGGAGTAGCTATTCAAATATCTAATAAAATAGACGGTCAACCAAAATCAATCAAAAGAGATGGTGAAGGTTATTTCATATTCATCAAAGGAAAATATTGACCAAGATGACGTCTCAATTCTGAACAAATATCCCTCAAATACAAGGGTACCCACATTTGTAAAAGAAACATTACTAAAGCTTAAATCACATATCAAAATGCACGTTATTAGTAGGAGACTTCAACACACCTCTCTCACCAATGGGTAGATCATTGGGACAGAAACTAAAAAGACAAATCATGAAACTAACCAATGTTGTGAGTCAATTGGACCTAACATATCTACAGAACTTTCCATCCAAACACAAAAGAATATACTCTCTTCTCAGCACCTCATAGAATCTTCTCTAAAACTGACAACATTCTCAGACACAAAACAAACCTCAACAGGTTAAAGAAAATTGAAATAACAAAGCCCTGATGTCATTTTTTTTTTTGCATTGCATAAACTAGGGTCACATGACATACCTGCTTAGAAAACTTGAGGCCTCGGTTCAAGCACTGCCAAAGCAGGAAATAAATGTTAAAACTGACTTCTTTAATCTAAATGCATATATAGTTTAAAGATAGATAGATACTAGTGTTGTTATGGAGAGAATAAATTTTCTTCTCTGTCCAGAATGTTTATATACTACACAGTCTGAGGTGCTTATGGATGTGGGCAAGGAGCTACTCTGATCTACTTTTATTTTAAACTATGTTTCTTATGTGTCTTGGTTGGCTGAGGTCATATCTGGAAGCACTTTGATGTTTTGTAGAGTTTCATATGATTAGACATATAAAGTGCAATTACATGACCAGACACTTTGTTTAGCATAAGGCATTGGTTTGAAGCCTAACATTACAGAAAGTAAGCACCAGTTATAAAGTAGATCATCTTGATATATACTGTAAATATTTAAAAACGTGTTTCTTCCTAGACCTAGAGCATTTGATTTATTCTTGTCATTTCCTTTTGTCCCTTCAGTGTTTCATTTTGTTATTTCATCATCAAAGTCAGAATTCATAAGTGATATATTGAAAACATATACATATATTACATTACTACTGAGGAAAGGACTTTTTCCAAACTCTTTTGAAGTATATAACCACAACAAAATATACAGTCTGAGCACTTCCTCGTCCAATCTACCCAGTTCCACTTAGCAAGGCATCTTTCAGTGTACATCTTCACAGGAAACCAACGCATGAGTCTTGAGATGGAAACCTCACTACTGGTTCCCATAGAGCCCCTGTCAATGAACTAAATGTCACATTTTGCTCTACTTTAATTTTATTTTTAGGATATTTTTGGAACTTAAGAATAATTTTATATTTTGTGTGTGTAAATTCATTTGTGAGTGTATGCGTATGTGCTGTACATGTTTATGTGTGATCCAGAATACATGGCGACTAGAGGGGGACACTGGATATCATGTTCTGTCACTGTCTGCCTTATTCTCCTGAGACACTGGAGAATAAGTGGCCCTGGAGCTTAGCCGGCAGCCAGAAAGCCCCTTAAGCCCTCTTGTCTCACTCAGCTTTCTGCACGGGTAGAAATTTGCACTCGGATTTTCATGCTTTGTGCAGCAAGTACTGCAATCCCTGAAGCCATCTCACCAGCGCAGGTGTTATGTGTTAAGTTTGAGTTAAAAATGGGCCTCCCTAATAAGGGGAGCAGGGGCTGTCTCTGGCATGAACTCAGTTGCTGGCTATTTGATCATCTCTCCCTGAGGGGAAAGCAGCCTGACAAGGCCACAGAAAATATGAAAGACAGTCCTGAGGAGACATGATAGGCTAGAGTCAGATGGAAGGGGAAGAGGTCCTCCACTATCAATAGCCTAGGGAAGGGGTATGGGAGGAGATGAGAGAGGGCAGGATTGGGAGGGCATGAGGGTGGGGCTATAGCTGGGTTACAAATTGAATAAATTGTAATAAATAAAAATATATATATTAAAAAATGGACCCATACAATCTTCAGTCCAATCAATGTTAAATATTTTTGGGAAATGTATTTATTTATTTATTTATTTTAATTTAGGTAACCTAGAACACAATGCTGGGCAATAGTTACTCCCTCCTAAACCTCCAAGCCCTCATAGTTTCCTAACATTTAGATTTTACCCATCATACTTGCTTTTTGTGAAATATTATGTCCAGTCTATCTCCACTTAGTTCCAGGATCTGTCCTCCAGCTCTCTCTCCTAGCTCTCCCTCGCCTTTTCTCCTCCAACTCATTTCCTACCCTCTGGTTCCTCCTCTCCTTCCTGTCCTCTGGCTCCTCCCATTGCTCAACAGTGTGGCTAGCTGCTTTATTTTGGCCAGTTTACACAAAGTTGAGACAGGATGCTTAGAATAAGTATCACAATGCAATATCCAGATTGAAACCAGAGAGTGGGGGGGGGGAGGGGAGAAATCAGCATTTGAATGAATAAGAACATTTTTCAAAAGAACATTTTACCAACATTTCTTCCTTTTCTTTCAATACAATAATAATTATGAAATTATGAATACGTTAGGTAAAATCCACATGTGCAATGTCCAGTCGATATGTATTTAGCAACTTAGGAGAAAGTATCTGATTATCCTATCTTGACAAGTTAAAAATTCTATATGTAAATTAATCTTTATCTTTATTGGTATTACCTATGAAGGGATTTCTTAATTTCTAAACAACTCAAGCTTAATTGTGGCACTATAATTATTTGATCTCCAACCCCATCAGAGACTTGAGAAGGAATAAAATTAGTAATTAGAGTAAATAGAAAGTGCGTGTTAGCAGCGTCCAAAAACTAAAAAAATTGACAGAGACAGTTTGCTGCCTGAACAGTCACGCATAACTCTTTATAACGTTGGAGCATCATCTTCAGCCTTCTGGCTCAGAATATTTGCCAGACATAAATGTGAAGCAGTAACTATTTAGGACTTGCTTACCCTGTCTTGGCAGAGTTTGGCAGTCGACTTGTCCTGCATTTAACCTTGCCCATTTTGGGCAGGATTCTGTCTGTTGTTACACTAGGGTATTTTCTTTACAGAAGTGGCTTGTTTGCCAGGGAAATGTATTTATTAAGTGTAGTCATACATTACAAATTATGCAACTGGTAGCATACCACCGCACAGCACAAAACATTTCATGTTGTTGGTGAAACCAGAAAACTCACCATTTGTTTCTAGAATCTTAAAACAAAGTTTGTATGACATATTGATTATAAAATTCTTCGAGTGTTGAATGATTCTTAATCAGTCGAAGATGATGAGAGTTACTGTTCAGATGAAGAAACAGGTTCACCAGAAATGTAAGAGTATTTTTTCTCTGTAATATACAGTCTGTTGGATGCCTGAGCTACAAAACTTGCTGCTTGGCTACTTTATTTTGTAAGGCGGGGTTAGTTATATTCCTACTCAACAGAATTAGTGATGTGAGAGGAAGAACAGTAGTGACATAGGCAGTAGAGATCCGTAGCCAATGTGTGGCTCCCATCCAAAGTTTCTGTGAGTCACACAATTTCTTCTGGTATCATTTAATACGCATGTGATTACATATTTACACTCCCTTGCCTTGCTTGGCTGACAATGAGATACCTGATATTCAGGCTCATCCGAGTTCATCTTCCTCACTCACCCCTACACTTGTACACGTGAACATTCAGACTAAAACCAGAGATACCTTTATTGTAATTATAGTTCAGCAACTCTTAATTCTTTGTGATAATGAGTTAATGGAAAAGCTTGAAAAAAAGAAATTAGTTCAGAGATTTGTTATCTTACAAGAACTGTTCCATACTATCCTGTGGGGATGGTGGGAAGGATAGATTAAAAGAAAGAAATAATGTGACTCCAAAAAGTGACTCATGCTCCAGAGGCAGCTTCGCTGAGGACCTCTGTAGTGCCCTGTATCGCTACCCCCAGAACATGAAAACTTATAAATGTGGGCATCTCTGGCTACAAATATTTGTTGAGTCAGTGAATGAGCAATTATTTACTTGATGCATTTCTAGAAGTGAGTTACTTTTTATTCTTTTCATGGTGCCTGAAACAAATAAAGCAATAAAAAGTATACATTTAAACTGATTCTCTAACCAAGGACCATCATGGAGAAAACCTAGAACCCCTGCTCAGAGGTAGCCCATAGCAGGTAGGTCTCCAAGTGGGTTGCCTAGTAAAAGGAACAGGGACTGTCTCTAACATGAACTCAGTGGCTGGCTTTTTGACCACCTCCCCCTAAAGGGGGAGCAGCCTTACCAGGTCACAGAGGAAGACAATGCAGCCAGTCCTGATCAGACCTGATAGGCCAGGGTCAGATGGAAGGGGATAAGGACCTCCTCTATCAGTGGACTTGGAGAGGGGCATGGGAGGAGATGAGGGAGGGAAGGTGAGAATGAGAGGGAATAAAGGAGGGGGTTATAGCTGGGATACAAAGTGAATAAACTGTAACTAATATAAAAATTAAAATAAAAATAGAGACGTCCATCAAGTACTTAAACACTTTGGAAAGACAACAGTGATGCATTCTAAATCAACACTGTATGGAAAACAATGTTTGCATATGTAGTGTTCAGAAAGCAGCCCTTTTATAATTTCTTAGATATAACTAATGAGTAGATATGAGTCATTTAGTGAGAAGATATATGCATTTTATTGGTGTAACTGGTTGTCAAGTTCATGAACTAATTTGAGCCTAATGAATGTTGTTTAAATATTTTTAGTTATTTGCATCTTTCTAACTAAATAAGAAAATGTAAAGTTAAGCCAGATACTGTTCACGTGCATTTTTTATTTCTGTGGCTAGTGGTGTGGATTACAGCAGATGTGATCCAATTCAAGTCCTTTCAGGGCTGTATGACTTCACATATAGTCTACTCTATCAGCACTTCAGGGAAGAGTACTGAGGCTACCACTAATTTCTATGGGGCAGTTCAGCAAATATTCACTTATCAAAACAACAATAGTAAGTTGATCTTAGAAATTATAATCTCCTTAACTCTTTTTTTTTTTTTTAAGAGATAGGGAAAGCAATAGCTTTATTCCTTCCACATGGGAAGGGCTAGTAAATCTGCTAAATGGATGCTGGTTTTGGTTCTTATTTTTAATTTAATATATATATTTATTTATTGCAACTTGTTCACTTTGTATCCCTGCTGCAGTCTCCTGCCTTGTCTCCTCCCAGTCCAACCCACCCTACCTCTTCTCCTCCCATGTCCCTCCCCTACCCCCCTGATAGGGGAGGTCCTCCTCCTTTTCTATTTGACTCTAGACTATCAGGTCTCATTAGCACTGGCTGTGTCATCTTCCTTTGTGGCCTGGCAAAGCTGCACCCCCAGGTAGAGGTGATCAAATAGCTGGCCACTGAGTTCATGTCAGAGATAGCCCCTGTACCCCTTACTAGGGAACCAATTTGAAAACTGAGCAGCCAATGGGCTTCCACTGAACAGGTAATCTAGGTCCTCTCCATGCATGATCCTTAGTTGGAGTATCTGGCTCTGCAGGCCACCACAGGCCCAGGTATTTTGGCTCTGTTGTTCTCCTTAACTCTTGAACAGATTTATGATACAATACTTGATTTCTCTTCAGTAGAAAAGGCCTCAGATCCAGTCAAAAAGTAGTTAAACCTGTAACCATGATGATACTATTGCACCAGTGGCCATATCTTGCCAGGCAAGCTGATTCATGGGGCCCACAACTACTTAGGACCATTGATTATATTTCTCCCCAGCAACTTACAAAGCAATGTATGACAGTGCTAGATACATTAAAATAAAACCCTAGATACATTAACATAAAACACTGTAAGGCATCTACTTTCCTAGAAATCACAAGTACAAAAAGGAGAATGAACACTTTATTGGGATACAGATGTCTAAATTTAAATAATAATTCCAGAATCTATTTCTAAAACTTAACCTATGTAAGAAACTTTGTTCTTACATCCCTTGAGAATAATGGAGTACAAGAGTTCTTAAATTTCTCTGGGAACCAGATGCTAAGTAAAAATTATAAAAGATGGGAATAATTTGAGAACTTCATGAACGTCAAAGATTAATGCTCACTATGAACAATACATGTTGACTTTTTATAGTTTGAAGATGGAAAGGAGAATCTGAGGAGCCCAATTTAAATAACTTATATCTGGTTAAAAGTTATACAAAAGTGTTGTGGATGTTTTGGTTCATAATATGTAGACATGTTTTTGTTATAATCCCAAGTGGGGGTTTTTAGTTTGACTACACCTGTTAATTGTGTTTTTGTCGATTGTGTTATTTGCCAGCTGAAATTACTTGTGTTCTGAGAATTTAAGAGGTATAAATACAATGAAAATTATGGTTGATGGTTGTGAGCCGCCATGTGGTGGCTGGGAATTGAACTCAGGACCTTTGGAAGAGCAGCCAGTGCTATTAACCGCTGAGCTCCCCTATCAGTGGATTTAGAGAGGAGCAGGGAGGAGATGAGGGAGGACCGGTGAGATTGGGAGGGAATGAGGAAGGGGGCTATACAAAGATGGTATACAAAGTAAATAAACTGTAATTAATATAAACAAGTAAAAATTTAATAAAAAATTATTTTATTTATTTAAAATAAATAAATCTTTTACTCAGAGATAAAAGTGCAGTAGCTTGGGTGTGTTGTAGAATGACTGCTTGCTGCTGGTTCGTCCTGCTGCTGCATTTGCTGTTTGTTATTTACATAGGCTTCTGGATTTCCTGATGAAGGACATTGGCACAGACCCTAAAAAATTCCTAAGACCCTACCAATCAGGAAGAAGTAAAGAAGGCTACATCCTCTTTGATTACAACCTTCTTTTTCCACTTGCCTGTCGTTGGAGGATTGGAAGGGACATATAAGTTTTAAAGAATTCCCAAATAAAGTAGTGTTTGAAAAACTAGTTCCTACACAAAAGATCACTGCTAATTCAACCAAAACCATGGTAAAAAGGAAAGCAAAGTATAAATGTACACACCTAATGACTAAGTTCTGATTGTCTGGGGTAACTGTAACTAACTCTTTCTTTCTTTTTTTTCTTTTTTTTTTTTCTTTCTTCCTTGACTTCTATATTCTTGTGTGAACCATCAAGAAGAATCCCCTGGCATTAAGTTTAAAAACTTATTACTCAGCATGGAGAGAGTATATACTCTTCAAGCCTCATTTAATTTGTATCTACAAGGAATGATGACTACTAAGCTGGGCCTCTAATTATGAACTTAGGGTAGCAAGATGAAGCATAACTCAGTGACCACCCATGAGCCTAGCTAATGGTTGTGTTAAGTCTAATAAGGTGGAGACAGACTTACAAAGCCAGTTTCGGCTGTGCTTCCATGGTGACAGAGGCCTGAAAAAAAAATTGCAGTGAATGTCTATTTCACATGACACAGCACAGCAACAAAGCTTTGAGTACTTAATTCCTACCACAGTCCCTAATCCGAACATAATGTGTGATAAATTGATTTCTTGTTTGTGTATGTATAAGAAGGGTGAAGTGCTTGGGAGGGTGACTGAGTGGATAAGTAACATTTTGTAGCCTTTTCAAACATTGTAAGTTATGTTGTACTATAAAAAGAAGCACGCTGTATTCTTCCCATTATTGTTAAAATAGGCCTAGCTATGCATTCTTGCATAGCAAAATGTAACAGATGTTATTTTTAAATACCTTTCAGTGGAGAATAGAATGTTGTAGCACGTAACTGAGATTTAGGTAGTAAGCATTCAGGCTTACAGCCAATCACCAGCTGCAAATTGCTAAAAGCTATCCAATTAAGCAAATGTTTCGCTCTAAGCAATAGGAGTAGGTCTATATGTCATCTCCTTCCTCTGTATTCATGTGACTACTCAGGCTGCTGGAGTAATGGGAGTTTCAACATTTACTGGTCCAAGGTATTGTTGCTTAGTCCCTGAGCCTCTAAAGAAATTTTGCTGAGATTATGTACATATTTTTAGTTTAACTCTGAGTGTGGTATTTTCTTATGTGTGGTATTTTTATCTATTCTACCTCCCGTGTGTTGATTGCTAAAATAGTCTTTGACAATTGGAACAGTAAGAGAAAGGTCAGACCTGTTTTCATTAAAACTCTACCATACCCAAAATGTCAAGACTTATGTGTCAAAGTACAATCACACAAATTACTTCCTCTCCAGCTCAATTGAAATACCATTAGAGTAAGGTGATCAAATGTCATTGATAACTATTTGTAGGTTTTCTGAAAAATTTCAATACATGATTCTAATATATGGTTAGCTTTTGACCATATATTAGGTCCAAATTAATTTCTAAGTACATCTTTAACCTTGACTTGCTTCTTTGTTATTTTGGCTTTTGGTTCGAATTACAGTCCAGTCTTACTACATACTTTAGGCTGTCCTTGAACTCTGAGTATATCCTGATTCAGTCTCCCAAAGACTAAGTGAGGTCTTGGACCTGACTTAAATCTTGCTTTCCTTCCTTCTTCTTTCTTTTTCCTTCCTTCCTTCCTTCCTTCCTTCCTTCCTTCCTTCCTTCCTTCCTTCCTTCCTTCCTTCCTTCCTTCCTTCCTCCTATCCTCCCTCCCTTCCTTTCTCGGCATTCTCCTCCTTCTTCTGCTAATCTTCCTTTTTTTTTTTTCCACCTCCTTCTTCTTTTATTTTCTTATTGATTTATTTACAAAGAGTATCACTATGCATCCTTGGATGACCTAGAACTCACTCTGTAGGTTATGCAGACCTCAGCTTAAGAGATATGCCCGTGCAAGACTCATACTCCAACCAAGTACCATGGATGGAGATAACCTAGAACCCCTGCACAGATGTAGCCCATGGCAGTTCAGTGTCCAAGTGGGTTTCATAGTAATGGGAACAGGGACTGCCTCTGACATGAACTGATTAGCCTGCTCTTTGATCACCTCCCCCCTGAAGGGGGAGCAGCCTTACCAGGCCACAGAAGATGACAATGCAGCCACTCCTGATGAAATCTGATAGACTAGGATCAGAAGGAAGGAGAGGAAGACCTTCCCTAACAGTGGACTTGGGGAGGGGCATGTGCAGAGAAGGGGGAGGGAAAGTAGGATTAGGAGGGGAGGAGGGAGGGGTTCATGGGGGGATACAAAGTGAATAAAGTGTAATTTAAAAATAAGAGAGAGATGCCCATCTGTTTCCCAAGTGCTGGGATTAAAGATGTAACTTACAAGCTTACCTTGGCTGCTTGTTTCTTTAAAAGTGGTTTTTGTTTGTTTGTTTGTTTTGGCCATAATCTGTTTAGCCTGAATACATCCATCTACTCCAGTGATTTTGAATGCATTTCCTCTTTTTATTCAAATAAAACTACATGAAACATTCAAATATTATAAGGCAATAAATATTTCCTCGGGAGTTATCAAATGACAAGGAATATTTCTGTTTTTTTCCCTTCAAATTTAGTTTCCTATTAGAGTTGTCTTACTGTCTTTATTTTTTTGTCAAACCTTTAGATATTTCTCTATATTCTCATTTTTGTTTTTTAAGCTTTTAGTTAATGTTCTAATTATTAACACCACATAATCAGGGAAACTGTAGTTTTCAATATTTAATACTTATTAAGACAATGTTCAGAGCATCAATTCACTTAATAAAATAGAATTTTTGAAAAGTTTGGTAGTGGTATTATATTTCATTTATATATCTATTTTAAAATAATTTTTAGAAAGCAAAGTTTCAACCTTGTTTTAACTCAGGAGTCTAACTATTAGATATATACAAGACTAAATACTAGAGCTTTATATTCTTGTTTATTTTTCATGCAACAAAAGAAATAAGACAACTTAGGAGATTTTGCTCACTTTTTTTTGTATGTTTGTAGCACAAATAGCATTCTGGTATTTGCAATTAAATTCAGACTAAATATTTTGTAGTGATTGTGGTTTTTGACAGTAATTATAAATTGGCATATAGTAAAAGAATATATACATTACTTTCTATGACCATAGCACATTCTACACATTAGACCACAGAGTGGTTTCTGTTACAGTTTTGAATTTTCTCATAATAATTGCATTCTCCCTGGGAGAAGATGAGGGAGGGATGGTGGGATTGAGAGGGAATGAAGGAGGGGTCTAAGGCTGGGATACAAAGTAAATAACCTGTGATTAATATAAAAAAAATAAAAATTAATAAAAAACAAATAATTTCATTCTCCTTTGATTCTCTCTTAACTGTTATTTTTCCAGTTGTAAAGAGAGTTTTCTTCTTTCTGAGATTTTGACTAGTGTAACACATTTGCATTCATGAGATAAAAATGAGATTCCAGGGGATAATAACATAATATATAAAACTCAGAGATGGAAACATTCAATTCAAATGTGATACCTAAGAATTCTTTGATAACTTCTCCGAAGGAATCACCTGCTTAACAGTTCCTCATGAGGCTAATACTCTATATTGCAAGATTACTTTTTAAGTTTTGATGACTTTTTCTTTCCACTTTGTCTATTTTTGTTAAAACTCTGATTCTCTATTCTGTTGTATATTCTTAAGCACTGTTCTATAAAAAAGAACAAATTTGTTATTTAGAATTCCTAAGGTGTTATATGTCATAAAATATCTATAAACAAAGTACACTATACTATTGTAGTGATGAAACACTATGGCCAAAGAATCTTAGGGAAGACAGAGTTTATTTGGCTTATGGCTCCACAACACTGTTCATTATTGAAGGAAGTCATGACAAAAATGCAAACAGGCCAGCATCCTGGAGACAGGAGCTGATTCAGAGAGTATAGAGGGGTGCTGCTTACTGGATTGTTTCCATGGCTTTATTTAGCCTGCTTTTTTATAGAACCCAGGACCACCAGCCCAGGGATGGCACCACCCACCATTAGCTGGGCTCTCCCCCATCAATCACTAAGAAAATGCCTTTCAGCTGAACCATATGAAGACAATTTCTCAGTTGAGGAACCTCCTTTTGGATAATTCTAGCTTGTATCAAGTTGACAAAAAAAAAAACAAAAACAAAAACAACAACTAGCCAGCACAACTGATAATAATGAAATATTTCATTAAGCAGTTTTAAATAATGAACTGAATAATAAATTATTTAGTATTTTTAGTAAATTATTACATAAATTTCCTATTTTATGTTAAAGGATGTCTGTCTCCTCCTACTAAGAATTACCCAATTTCTTTAGTTCATATTTTCATCATTGGCATTTATGACTAGTTTATGTGTAGATAAAGTGCAAGTCTCATAATAATTAAGAACTTGATTTCTTTAATTCCAGATAAATGTAGAAACTGAATAAAGTGTAAGTTTGTTTTGATATAACTTGATGAAATTGAGTTAAGTAGTACTAAAACATTTTTCCTCAAATGGCACATAAGTTTTAAAAATTCCACTTTATGGCATGTCAGTTACTCACATCAGAGTCACTTAACTTTGAAAATTTTTGGTCTGTTCTGGAATATATGCCAACGTATATTGCTACTACAACAGTTTGAGAGACTTCTCTGTGTGTAAAGTGGTATCAGTGAAAGCATGAGGACCCTACTGGATTTGCATTTCTAGCACACATTTAAAAGCTAGGGAGGTGTGATTTCTTGCCTATAACCTCTTGCTCTTTAGGTGGAGATCAGATCACTGGAGCAAGTTGGTTAGCCAGACTACCTGAACTGGCGAGTTCTGGGTTCAACTAAAAGATCCTGACTTGAGAAAGGTGAAGAGACATCTAGAAAGACTCCTGATGTAAATAACTAGTGCTTCACTGCACACACACAAGCACATTCATATACATGTACACACACAGGTGCGTGCACACACACATATGCATAAATGCACAATCCACATACAGAAAAACAGTAACAACAATGAATACACTAAAACAAGGTCTACTATTCATCCTTATGGTCATTCCTTTTTGTATTGACATAAATACAATGATGTTCCATTTATTGTTACTAGAGTAATATAATAAAATTGAGAAAATGGTATAGTAATGATAACTGCCAAAATAAATGCTTACTTATTCTATGTCAAGTGATGGCTGTTGTCATCCTATGTATCTTTTAGAAATCTCTAAATCAATCACATATTTTTGGTCATCTCACTTTTTTTCCCTTGAGAAAATTTAGACATAAATAGTCAAAAATTTCAACTATACCATGTGTATAACCATCTTAGTCATTTCTGTTGCCATAGTAAAATACTGTGAAGAAGGCAACTTAGAGAAGAAATAGTTTATTTGTACATTAAGTTACATAGAGATAAGAGTCTACCATCATGACAGAGAAGTATAACAGTAGGCAGGCATGGTTGCTGGAGCAACAAATTGAGAGGTCACATCTTGAATCACAGTGAGAATCAGAGAAAGGGATCTGAAAAAGACCTGAGTCTTGAAACTGAAAGCTCACCTCAAGTGACAATGTGTTTTTTCTTTTCTGGTTTTGTTTTTGTTTTTCCATCAAGGGTACACTTTCTAGATGACTCTAATAGTATCACTACCTGGAGACCAGGTATTCTTCTTCTGAAGTCTACGAGTGATATTTCATTCAAACCACATACCATACTGTGTCACCCAAAGTCATGTAGGCATATCATTGTGCAAAATGCAGTTAATTCAATTTCAAAAATTCACATAGCCTTTCTTTTTTTTTAATTTTATTTTTTTTCTTATCAGTTACATTTTATTAACTCTGTATCCCAGCCGTGTCCCCCTCCCTCATTCCCTTCCAGTCCCTCCCTCCCTCCCTCATCTCCCCCGTGCCCCTTTCCAAATCCACTGATAGGGGGGACCTCCTCCCCATTCATCTGATCCTGTTTTATCAGGTATCTTCAGGACTGGCTGCAAAGCTCTCCTCTGTGGCCTAACAGAACTGCTCCTCCCTTGGGGGGGGGGGGAGGCCAGAGAGCCAGTCATTGAGTTCCTGTTAGAAATAGTCCTTGTTCCCCTCACTATGGAGCTTCACATAGCCTTTCTTATTCTCCACATTGTTTGAAAGTCCAAAGACTCTACTGGAACTCAAGGAAAACTTAACGGTAACCCCAGAGGAAGACAATACAGCCAGTCTTGATGAGACCTGATAGAATAGGTTTAGATAGAAGGGGAGGAAGTCTTTCCCTATCAGTGGACTAGGGGAGGGGCACAGGGGGAGAAGAGAGAGGGAGGGTGGGATTAGAAGGAGATGAAGGGAGGGAGCCATGGTTGGGGTACAAAGTCAATAAATTAATAATAATAATAATAATAATAATAATAATAATAATAATAATGCTAAAAAGTAAACAAAAATTGCAACATAAAATGGCACAGAATATTTATCACCATTCTGAAAGGGAATAATAGGGGCAAAAAGAGAGGAAATATTAGACCATAGAAAAACTGAAATCCAGCAGGGCAAATATCAAATCATGTAGATCAATGCCCAATGTCAAAAGGCTTAGATGGCTACATCCTTTAGGTTTAGCTGCATGAAACATACTTTTCTCTCACACACAATAGCTCAACTCCCTATGCGCAGCTTTCCTTGCCTGATATCCCACAGTTCTGGCATTTCAAACATCTATGGTCTTCAAAGTAAGCCAGACTTCATTTTCACAGCTTCATTGAATGGCCTCTCAGGGCATCCCCCTGAGAAATCCCCAGCCACAAGTGTAATCTCAGCAGCTCTCTGAAGCCACAAAGCCAGATTCCACAACTCCTTCCTTGTGTACATGACACCAAGGCCAACACCATGTGAAGAACACTTCTGAGTTTGGCTGCTAGCATGAGGTGGATTATGGCTCCCTGATGCCACATTTTCAACAGCTTTTGTTTGTTGTTCCTTTCCAGGAGCTGGCAATTCTTTTTGGTTTTTAAATTTTTATTTTTTTAATATTAGTTACAGTTTATTAACTTTGTATCCCAGCTGTATCCCGCTCCTGCTCCCTCATTCCCTCTCAATCCCTCCCTTCCTCCCTCCCTCCTCTCCTCCCTGCACCTTTCCAAGTCCACTGATAGGGGAGGACCTCCTCTCCTTTCATCTGACCCTGGCAATTCTTTAGGCATTTTCATTTCAAAAGGAGAAAAACTTAGCTAGGTAGAGTCTTGACCTGAGGGCACCCTTCCCTTTATTCTACTACACATCAGCCTTCTCCTTGATCTCCTTAATCTTCTTAATCTCTTCTTTTTCTCTTCAAACTATAGATTGCATATTTCTTTCTGCCTCATTTGCTCTTTTCCATTACAGATCTCCAGGTACCAATGTCTCTCTTAGTTACTTTACTATTGCTGTGACAAAACATCATGACCAAGGCAACTTGTACAAGAGATTTGGAGGCTTATAGTTCTAGAAAGAGTAGAGTCTATCACCATCATGGTGAGGAAGTATGGCAGGAGTGAAATAATATGGCAACTGTAGAACTGGAGATATGGCAAGCTAAGAACTCCTATCTTGAACTCTAAGCAGATCACAGAAAAAGACTGAACTGGATTGGAATGTGGCTTTGAAACCACAAAGCCTAGTGACATTTGTCCATCCTCTAGCAAGGTCATGCCTACTGAACTGCCCCAACTGTGCCAACAATTGTGGAGTCAGTATTAAAATTCCAGAGAGGCTAGGGAATATCTCATTCAAAGGACCAAAATAACAAATGTTTAATATTTGTTATTTTTAGCACACTTTTGATTTGACTCTGTGTGCCTACTTTAAAAAAAAAAAAAAGACCTGTTTTAAGCATTACATACAATAAATTTCACTTAGTTTGAACCATAATAAACATTACTTTTGGAATGGTTATATACATTATTAATATGCAGTCTCCAATGGTGTACTTGATGGGGAGTATAAAGTATATAAAATACATATCTTATATGACAGCTGGAATCCCTCCAAAGGCCCTACTCCACTCTACTATTTCCATCTTGGACTAAGCACCGTCTAAAATGTTACATCAAAGCATCTAACCTTGTCCATCTGTCATCTCAGGAGCAGACATATCAAGTTTCTGTTTCCAGTTCACCTTTGGCTTAGGACTTAAAGACTTCTGTGTTTTTCTTAGTTAATGAGTTCTCAGTCTCCCTGGTGATGCTGGCTTTCCACATTCCTTTATTGCAGCTTGGTAAAGTTTATAAACTCTGCCAAAATTAACAAACCACACTTTTAATAATACTCTGGGTTTAGAATCATTTGTGCAGCAATTGAACCATGAAAAGTTAAAGTTGCAATCCAGACCTCCACATTCAAATTCTCCAAGGTGAAATCTAGGAATCCATGCTTTTACAGGCTGTCTTTGTCAGTCTGTTGTGGAAACAGCTTTGGGAATTATCTCAGAAAGCCTTCTGACTCAGAGTGACCTAGAAATGTAATAATCATAGGGCACTGTCCTCCAGAGTCTGTCCTATTTTAGAGTTACAAATTCCTGTTATAATGAATGATAGTTTCATCCAAAGTCACATTGCTACTCCTCATGAATTTCAGTATTTATGCATTTTTACAGTATTTTGGAAGATAACCTAATTTATTAAGGGTAGATTCTGAAAAGGAATAGTATAGTTCTGTTAGTAAGCTTTCAATTTCTTCTACTAAGGATTTGTGTGTGTGTGTGTGTGTGTGTGTGTGTGTGTGTGTGTGTGTGTGTGTGTGAAAAATTTATATTCACAACACATAAGAAAATTAGCAATCTCATGTTCCATACCTGGACCCTAAATGGAGTGACCCATGGCAATCTCACATACGTAGAAGGTGATAATAACAAATGTTTCAAAATAACTTTCAGACCTGAAAGTAAACTACCATTACTTTCTTACAAGAAATAGAATAAATTCTATTCAAAATGGAAAAAAAAATTTAAATTGAGATTAAAATGAATAAGCTTTCACTTGAATGTATATGCATACAAGTGTCATTGCTCATATGCCATAAACAGTAATAAAAAGATGTTCATATTTTACATCCTAGTAAACTATATGTTTTATCTGAGTAGAAATAAGTTCAAGTATTATTTCACTGAAAATAGTTATTAGAATGTCTTATGTTCTTGGAACTTTGCTAGTTATCTAGTTTTGTATCACTATCAATGACATATTGGCCACTATAAAGTACTAGTTTTCATTGGCGTTAGGAGGATAAAAATGTCTTTAACTTTTTTTCCCAGAATATCCTTTTTTGTTGTTCTGTAAAATATTTTATGAATTATTTTCACATCCATGTATTATTTAGATATCATAGTCATAGCTTTTGTCAATTAGGGTTAATGATAATGGTATTACCTGTCTAATCTGGAAATAAATGAGAGGCAGAAGTATAACTGTTAGGAGAGACAGACGTTTTGTAAGTTAGAAGTCTACTTCATATTCAATTTGTTGGCTCTACAAAAGCAGAATATTGAAATGAGAAGTGTAGAAAATAAGGGAAGTAGTTAATATTTTTGTATATTAACCAAATCCATGCAACTCCCATAACATACATAACTGAATTTAGTATTTTAGTATTTTCTTTCCCAGCTTTATATTGTTTTATGAGTTCGGATTTGACTTCTGGAAGTCAAGATTGTTAATTATTCAGGCTTCTAGTTCCTAATAGTTTATCTGTAATTACCCATCCACTTCTAGCTGTTTGCTATTTCTGAAAGTTTCAAAGAGCACAGCAAAGAGTCAGGAATATGTCTCACATAAGAAACAATATGATCTTAATTATAAAGATTCTTTATTTGTAAGTACATTTATGGAGAAAACAAGTGTATTGAGTCTCAAATTTATCATTTTAAGATGAAAATATCAGTATCTACACATTTTCATTTTTACATAAATTTGCTGCTTGGCATGTATCAAGTTTTGTGACATATTTGGAGTATACTGAAATTCACTTATATCCAGATATATTTCACTCTTGCATGATATTTTAACCATTAGAATCTATGATTAATAGTATCCTCAAACTCCCTTAACTCTTCCTTTATATTGGACATTGCAATTATCAGTAATGCTTGAAGTAAAAACAAATATTTCTATATATTTTTAAAGATTTTCAAATTATTTTCTTGCTGCTTAATGAACTATGAGAGTACTGATTGAAATCTGTGAACATGTGAGGGTTATTGAACTACACCATTATTTCCAAATTACTTTATTTTACTGTGTTAAAACAATTGGCATAAGAAAAGCTATAAATGTATTTATTAAAAAAGGCCAAATATTCATTCTGTTCAATAATATGGATTTAAAGTGTAAATTCATGAAATGCATACATCCTGATAATGTTGTGGAGATGAGAATTTTATATGAAGTTATCATAGACTGTATAGCTGGAACATTTAATTTTCTTAATTTCTTTCTCTTTGATTTTCCATTTAAACACTATCTGAATTCCTAAGTGGTTACTTTTCTAAGCAGTACTTTTTACATAAAAAATTAAATTATATGCTTGGTAGTTAGAGATAATAGATATTTGTGATAAAGTGAATTAGTTATTTCAAATGAGGTAATACAAAAAATATGTTTAAATAATGACTATATGAAATATAAACTTGTAAAAAACTGTTATTTTTCTTTTTTTAATTTTATTTTTCTTTTTAGTTAGATTTTGTTAACTCTGTGTCCCAGCTGTATCCCGCTCCCTCATTCCCTCCCCAACCCCACACTCCCTCCCTGGTCTCCTCCCTGCCCCTTTCCAAGTCCACTGATAGGGGGGGACATCCTCCCCTTTCATTTGACCCTGTTTTATCAGGTATCTTCAAGGCTGGCTGCAAAGTCCTCCTCTGTGGCCTAATAGGACTGCTCCTCCCCTGGGGGGGGGGGTCAAAGAGCCTGCCCTTGAGATCCTGTTTGAAATAGTCCTTGTTCCCCTTACTTTGGAAAACTACTTGGTTACTGAGCTACCACTGGCCACATCCGAGCAGAAGTTCTAGGTTATATCCATAGATGGTCCTTGGTTGAGTGTCAGTCTCAGAAAAGACCCTGTGCCCAGATATATTTGGTCCTTGTAGAGCTCCTATCCTTTCCATATCATACTAACTCCCCTTCTTTCATATGATTCCCTGCACTCTGCCGAGGGTTTGGTTATGAGTCTTAGTGTCTGCTTTGAAACACTGCTAGGTAGAGTCTTTCAGATGCCTTTTGTGGTAGACTCCTGTCATACATTCAATGCATATCCCATTTGTCTTTCTAAATGAGGATTGATCATCTTCGCCTGTGTCCACTTTCTTGATTATCTTCTTTAGGTGTGTAGATTTCATTATGTTTATCATATCTTGTAGGTCTATATAAGCAAGTATATACCATGTTTGTCTTTCTCCTTCTGGGATACTTCACTCAGAATGATCTTTTCTAGATCCCACCACTTGCCTGCAAATTTCGTGATTTCCTCCTTTTTGATTGCTGAGTAGTATTCCATTGTGTAAAAATACCACAATTTCTCTATCCATTCCTCCATTGATGGACATCTGGGTTGTTTTTCTTGAAATAGGTACAAAAATGTGAGCTAATTACTTAATAAACGCTTATGTCAGAAGAGGAACTTAAAAAATAGTGTTGTAATTTATAGTACATAATATAGGCAAACAGTTCAGTCACAGCAAGAAAATCATAATAGAAGGGCCAACATATATCTAGCATGTAGACCATCATTTGATTCACACAAAATCAATAATAAATACCACTCATTAGTGAGACAAAGTTCTGTGACAAATGGTATGGCATAATTTTTAATATTTAAGCAAAATAGTATCCATATTTAAAAAAATTAAAAACCCTGCAACCCTACAATTTTCCAAATTTTAAAAATAAAAGTTTAAAAGTAAATGTGGGCTAGGGAAGGGGCAAAGGAAGAAAAGAGGGAATGAAGATGGGACTGGGACTAGACGAGGGAGGGGGTTACAGCTGGGAAAAAAGGTGAATAAATTGTAATAAATGAAAAATAAATGAGTATATCAAAAGGTAGAAACTATCTTTTTAATTATTTATCATGCACTATGAGAGCTTATAGGGGTTTAATGAGAATGTGGCCCATAATGCCAGATTTTGTGTGATGTTATGTAAGTAGGTTTAGAAGCTATGGCTAGAGGAAGTATGTCACTGGGGGTGGGCCTTCAGGTTCAAAACTCCAGTGCTTTTGCTGTTTGAATTTTCTTTTTTTTTAATTTTTATTTTTTATATTAATTACAATTTATTCACTTTGTGTCCCCCTCCCTCCTACCTTGCTAATTCTATCCTCCCTCCCTCATCTCCTCCTATGTCCCATTCCAAGTCCATAGATAGGGGAGGACCTCCTCCCCTTCCCTCTGACCCTAGCTTATCCTGTCTCATCAGAACTGGCTGCATTGTCCTCCTCTGTTGCTTTAGACTCTTAAACAAACTTTGGGCAGAGTGCAGGGAATCTTGGAGAGAAGGGGGAAATAGTAAGACCTGGAGAGGACAGGAGCTTCACATTCTGAGCATAGCAACAAAACCAAAATAATTGGGCACAGGGGTATTTTCTGAGACTGATACTACAACCAAGGACCATTCGTGGATATAACCTAGAACCCCTGCTCAGATGTAACCCATGGCAGCTCAGCATCCAAGTGGGTACCCTAGTAAGAGGGACAGAGACTGTCTCTGTCTGAGTTTCCTATCTCTGCTTTTTGGGAGCTGTTAATGATCTGAACTTTCAACTGTTTCTGTTGCCATGTCTGTTACATGTTGCCGCAATTCCCTGACATAACTGACTCTTGACCATCTATAAGTGTAAGTCAAATAAACCCATTTTTTTCTGTAAAGAATAACAGCAGTAAAAATTAAAAAGGTAATGGCCCTTTAAAGAATGACCAAAAAGCACATTATTAAATATTAACCACAAAGTCAACTATATAATATTAATTTGCCTATTTGTTGTGCATTTATAAATTTAAAAATTTTAAATGCATAAAAGATTAATTTCGTGTCTTTTCAATGACTGATACTCCAACCAAGGACCATGCATGGAGATAACCTAGAACCCCTGCACAGATGTAGTCCATGGCAGCTCAGTATCTAATTTCCCTAGTAAAGGGGACAGGGACTGTCTCTGATATGAACTCAGTGGCTGGCTCTTTGATCACCTTCCCCTGATGGAGGAGCACACTTACCTGTCCACAGAGAAAGACAATGCAGCCAGTCCTGATGAGAGCTGATAGGCTAGGTCAGATGGAAGGGGTGGAGGCCTTCCCCTATCAGTGGACTTGGAGATTGGCATGGGATGAGATGAGCAAGGGAAGGTGAGATTGGGAAAGGATGATGGAGGGGGCTACAGTTGGGATAAAAGTGAATAAACTGTAATTAATAAAAAATAAATTAAAAGTAAAAACATTAATTTCTACATAAATGAATTATAAATATTCTTAAAATTGAAAACACACCACTATTTGAGCCAATATTTCTACTTCTTGACTCACAGGAATTACTGTGAATATCCGAATATAGTTAGACAGGAGGAAAGATCATCAGATTAACAATGTGGGACCCTTTTCAGAGCAGTCATATCTCTGAATGAGAACAATGTGTGTATGAAGGCAAAATAACAGATTATCTCTCTATTCTGGATATATTATATTAAATATGTCTCAATATATAACTAAGTATACATTCATTTATTCACATGTTACTTATAAAAGAATTGATAAAATATGGTTAATATTTGAAATGTCAGAACAAACTCGCCTGGACAGCTGGGTCACAGCAATTGAAGGAAGGCTTCATAGTGTTCATCTTCTGAACAAATTGCGTTATACAATGTATCTAGTTTACAAATAGTAAATATCCAATTATATTACACATATATGAAGCATAGTATCTCATTAGCTTTCACTAAAAGCACCTTGTATGTCTACTTTAGAAAAACAATATGTGATCATCGTACCCCCAAGTCCTCCTCCTTGTTTAGCTTCTTTAGGTGTACAGATTTTAGTGTGTATATCCTACCTTTTCTTTAAACTTTTTCTATTTTATCTTATTTTTTCTAATTATTATTTATTTTTTTGTATTAATTACAGTTTATTTACTTTTTATCCCAGCTGTAGCCCCCTCCCTCATTCCTCCCAATCCCACCCTCCTTCTCTCATCTCCTCCCTGCCCCTCTCTAAGTCCATTGATGGGTGAGGTCCTTCTCCCCTTCCACCTGATCCTAGCTGATCAGGTCTCTTCAGGACTGGCTACAATGTCCTCCTCTGTGGCCTGGCAAGGCTTCTCCTGCCTCAGGCATGTGTGTGTGTAGGGGATGGTTAAAGAGCCAGCCATGAGTTCATGTAAGAAATAGTTCTTGTTCTAGGTTATATCCATTCATGTTTCTTGGTTGGAGAAACAGTCTCAGAAAAGACCCCTGGACCCAGATATATTTGGTCCTTGTGGAGCTCCTGTCTTCTCCAGGTCATACTAACTCCCCCTTCTTTCATATGATTCTCTCCTCTCTGCTCAAGGTTTGGTTATGAGTCTCAATATCTGTTTTGATACACTGCTAGGTAGAGTCTTTCAGGGGCCCTCTGGTAAGCTCCTGTCTTGTTACTTGTTTTATCCTATTTCCAATGTCCATCCCATTTGTCTTTCTAAGTGAAGATTGATCATCTTACCCCGGGGTCCTCTTTCTTGCTTATCTTCTGTAGGTGTATAGATTTAAGTATGTTTATCTTAACTTATAGGTCTAGTATCCACTTACAAGTGAGTATACACCATGTGTGTCTTTCTGCTTCTGGGACACCTCACTCAGATCCCACCATTTGCCTGCAAATTTATGACTTCCTTGTTCTTAATTGCTGTGTAGCATTCCATTGTGTAAAAGTACCACATTTTCTGCATCCATTCCTCCGTTGAGGGACATCTGGGTTGTTTCTAGGTTCTGGCTGTTATGAATAAAGCTGCTATGAACATAGTTGAGCAAATGTCCTTGTTGTGTACTTGAGCATCTTTTGGATATATACCTAGGAGTGGTATAGCTGGATCTTGAGGAAGCATTATTCCTAATTATCTGAGAAAGCACCTGATTGATTTCCAAAGTGGTTGAAAGAGACAAATGGGATGGACAGTGGAAGTAGGAGAAAACAAGAAACAGGACAGGCACCTACCATAGAGGGCCTCTGAAAGACTGTACCTAGCAGTGTATCAAAGCAAATGCTGAGACTCATAACCAAATCTTGGGCAGAGTGCAGGGAATCATATGAAAGAAGGGGGAGTTAGTAAGAACTGGAGAGGACAGGAGCTCCACAAGGGCCAAATGTATCTGGGCCCAGGGGTCTTTTCTGAGACTGTTTCTCCAACCAAGGAACATACATGGATATAACCTAGAATCTCTGCTCAGACATAGCCCATGGCAGCTCAGTATCCAAGTGGGTGCCCTTGTAAGGGTGACTGAGAATGTTTCTGACATGAACTTAGTCATGGCTGGCTCTTTGACCACCCCCCCCTCCCCCAGGAAGGAGCAGCTTTGATAGGCTACAGAGGAAGACATTGCAGCCAGTCCTGATGAAACCTGATAAGCTGGAGTTCAAAGGAAGAGGAGGAGGACCTCCCTTATCAGTGGAGTTAGAGAGGGCCATGGAGGAGATAAGGGATGGAGGGTGGGATTGGGAGGGAATGAAGAAGGGGGCTACAGCTGGGATACAAAGTAAATAAACTGTAATGAATATAAAAAAATAAAAATTCAATGAAAAAATAGTATGTGAACTGTTTATTTTAATTATGAAGACATTCACTGAGATTTTCATATGTCAATCTATTAATAATAGCACTAAAATTTTCAGTTCTCAGTTCCAACAATTATTAAAACCATGAATTCTGCCTTAACTAGAAAAACAATTATTGTCTTTCTTCTCTACCTATTGTGACACAGGCAAAGAAGTAGTATAGACTGATTCTTATATGCTTATCTGGAAAGTGTATACAATATTTTAATGAAGTTTTTTCTGATAATTATAGAATTTGGTAGCAAATCTTCATATGATTTCAGTGATGAGATTTTTAAAACAGTCAAAAATTAATGCTTATTTGGGGCGAGCATTGGCAGAATAATATCTAATAGAAAGGACCAAGAAGGCCTTGAACATTCTTACATGAAATCACTTCACTTTAAAAAGAAAGAAGCTGGGCTGGAGAGATGGCTCAGAGGTTAAGAGCACTGCTTATTCTTTCAGAGGTCCTGAGTTCAATTCCCAGCCCCCGCATGGGGGCTCACAACCCTCTATGAGATCTGGCGCCCTCTTCTGGTATATATGTAATAAATAAACAAAATAAATCTAAAAAAACAAACAAACAAACAAACAAAAAACAGGTCTCACTAAAAAGAAAGAAGCCATGCATAAAAATCAGCATACAAGTTAGGGCATAGTTCTATAACAAATTGAAACAAGTAACAAGTATAAATGAAACCTGTTAAGAAGTTTTCTTACAGACTATTTGATACACATTTGTTTGTCAAGAATACTAACCAATCCTTAAATAAATTGTATGAGTTAGCTTACCAATTATGTACTTCCAAATGGCATGAGATTTGTTTTAAAAAGAACTATTTAAATAAAGAAAATACCACAGATGGGATACAATAATCTTTTATTTATTTCTGCATCAGTTATAACTTGAAGAAATGACACTTTATATTTATCATGTGAAGTTTATCAAGACTACTAAGGCAGTATGAAAAGAAGCAGTCCAATGTTTGAAAGATACCTCAGAATTAAAAGGGTTTTCCTTTGTCACTAGAAAAATGTATGTTTTATACATAGCAATAACTCTACTCTGAAAATTTATAAAAGGCAGCCACAGAAATATATTGTCATATACAGTGGAGGTTTAAATAAATACAAAAATAAAAACTTTAATGGGTTAGAAAAGCTTTTATGTACTAATAAAACATAATTCTACAATTAAGAAGAAAAATTATACAGAGTTTTAATTTAGGTATTTAAAAGATATAGTGTGTCTATTACTTCAAACCCAACATTATGAAATATTTTTCTTATATATTCACAATGCTTAGAAGTTATAACATTGCCATTAAATTAAAAGGCATTTGAGTTATTTTAAGTCAGAAACTCTGTTAATTGAAAAAAAAAAGAATGCTTTTCAAGATTTGAATTTTATACAATGTGTGTATGTGCTGAAATACTACATAGTATCACCTGATAACGAATACTTTTTTTATTAACTAGAAATGATGTCACATTGATAAAATTCATAACAATGTAAAGATCTACTATTTACTCCCTAACTTTATAGGTAGAATTTCCACTGATATTTTAAAGCTTATGAATGTGCAAGCATACTTAAAAATTGCACAAGTAAATATAATGTAAAAAAAAAATCACTGAAGATGTTAAAAACCCTTGACTATTTAGCAGTTCAATTTACAAATAGAACAAGAGTCTAAGAAGCTGGTTATTACCAAGTTAGAAAGGCAGGTAATAAAGCAGTAAGATCAAACTGTAGTGGGTGAGTGGAGTTAGAAGATCACAAACATATATTACAGCCTTATGCATAAGAGAAGCTCAAGAGAAGTACATCTAGAATATTCGTAGGTCCAGACATAAGGGATTAGAACTGCCTAGAGGCAACACAATTGTGTGAAAGAAAAGAACACTTTAACATGGTTAAAGTAGGTAGTTGTTGGGAGTGGTAGCACAAGCCTTACTCCCAGCACTCTATAGACAAGAGTTTTAAGAAGGGCATGCCAGGACTGTCAGGGCTACAAGAGAAACCCGGTCTCCAAAAACAAAACAAAACAAGCAAGAACAACAAAGAAAGCAGGTAACATTTCAATGCACAGTATGAGGAGAGGGAAATGGTCCTCCTGAGCAGAAGGATGCAAAGCATGTCCTAAGAACCTAGTTTTTGGAAAAATAAGCATCATAAACTATAGCTTGCTTCTTCTCGCTGCATATGGCCATTTCCTGATTAATCTACCAGGCTACTTAAGGGCTTGTAATTCACTAAGTCTCTAAAGATAATTAAAGCATTAACCCTTCAAGTTCTGTATTTATAAGCTTAATCATAATTTTAGCAATAAATAGTGTAGCATCCATGAGATCACTCATTATTTCTATTTGTAAAAATATGTTCATATTTAACTATGTTAGAGCCTCACCATAGGAAGTAATTGCCATGTGATTTAGTGTAATGAACAAGGGCAAAAATATATTTTAAAAATTAAGGAAAAGTGTAAGATCTGCAATGAGTTTAGAAAGTCTGCATTCTAACAGAAGTTTTCAACAACCTTTACAGTAAAATGCAGAATTACACCTTAGACACCATCATTCTAAGTAACTGTGTGAAAACAGAAGTTAGTTCAGTGTTCCAGAAACTGAAACTCTGTGACTGACTCTCATCACAACTGTTTATAAAGTTAATGTGGTCAAGTTGGGTAATGAGATACACAACACTTGTTTTCTTACCAAACATATAATCCAAAGAGACAGCTTTCATTAAAAAAAAGTAAAAATGGCTTATCATTTATAATAACTTTCTGAATTTAATCTATTAGTAACAATGAATATGTCAACAATTTAGCACGTGTTTTAGTTATCTAACGGTGTCCCTTTTACAAATAGCTATTCCACTCTTTTTTTAGAAATAATTTATGTGAACCTTATTACTTACTATTTATTCTAGTACTGCCATGGAATGGAAATACTTATTTTATGGCCTGAAAATATTGTGGTTTTAAAATATGGTAACCTGGGTATTTTCCAGATATGAAACTCTATGGAAATATAAATATCTTCCCAAAGATAAATGAAGCAGGTAAAGGTAGCAGGAAGAAAGAACAGCTGGAAAGAGCAATTAAAGACATTTAGTCCAAAAAAAAAAAAAACAAACCATGGCCAAATATCTATAATATGTTATAGATATATTAACATATATAATCTAATATAAATAGTGTTCTTTTTCCTTTGTTGTTCATTTTAGATGCTGGTGCTTAATTTCCATGTGTCATTATTTAAGAAGAAATTTTTTTGCTCTTGTTTATTTCTGAGATGAGTGGGGAACATTTTGCTTTCTTACATAACTAAATGCGCAATAACAAGCCCCTCAAAAGTAAAAGTTTTATCTTCAAAGCAAAAAAAGAAAGAAAGAAAATAAAAAAATACCTGGTAAAATCTTGTCATGTCTTAAAACCTTTCAAACTTTAAAAGAGAGAGCTGTTAAAAGTTGTACAACTTTGTATCAAAGAGACACATTCTAGGAACGATATCTAATGTCTACCTACTATAAATACACCAACAAATTTTTACTTTATGTGTCCTGACATGTGTAAAATGTGCCAATTAAAGAAAATTAAAGTACACCAATATTCAGTAAATAGCAAAATGATAAATTTAATTTTTGGCTGTGATGGCATCCCACCTTTACTGAAAGAAGGGAGAAAGAGAAGGTGGGTGAAGAAAGAAAAGAAAAAGTAAGCAAGAGGACAGAAGAGAGAGTAAATGTCTATCAAAACCAAAGAAAATAGCATCATTATTGACAGGGATGACAGAATCCAAATAATGAATTCAATTTCTTGAATTTCCCTTGTGCTTTGGACAACTTAAACATACTGAGCTGTTGCAAGCACCCAGAAATTTCTCTGACAGACGGGTTACAGTATATCAGAATAAACTTTCAGTTCTACTCTGTGTGTTCCCAGAGAAGAGAAAACTGATATATCCACACAAAGGACCATAAACTCCACTTCAACTTACACAGTTAAGGCATGAATAAAATTACAGTTGCTTTCTTCTCTAGCCTACACTACTCCTTCCAAAATAATGAACCTTCACGTAGCATTGACTTAATCAGAGAACCTAAGGAGCAAATAGTAAGAGCTTATCCATATTTCGCGATCATGTTAGACCTACTAAGAAAGAAAAAAAAGCTGATTGTGTGTAACACTTGACTTTGCTTCATCTGCACCCAAGCTGATCGACGGTCAGAAATTACACATGTCCCAACAGCTTCCTTTCCCTTAGACTTAAACAGACAGAGGTCAGGAAGAGACACAGACAGTATATTTTACAGCTTAACTATTGAAAACACAAGATTTGAGTTAATTCATATTTGACATATATATGTATATGTCAGGATCGGACCTGCACTTCACAGACTTAACACATTCTAACGATAAAATATTGTCAAAAATTAGAAACTCATGTTCATTTTTACTTTCTCATGCTTGCTGTATGAAAGTTTGATGAACAAAGTTGAGAACTGTTCATATCATTCATGTCTCGTTAAAGCTGTGGAAGAATTATCAATCAATTCCCATTAGAAGGTTTGGGTGCTGCGAAACCATAAGCTAATACTTAATACATTCCTAATACACAGATTTTTTGCTTGAACCTATAATAAAGCCAAACTGGAAATACTATATGAAAACAAGTAATGGTGTTAGAGATGTCCACTAGCTTTTATTAACTACCCAATACTTTAGCACTGTTTACACTTTCACAGAGTTATAAATGGAGGAGAGTTCCTTGTGAAATCACACCAAACATCATTGATGCTTAGAAGGAATCCGCGTGAGTTAAGTTGACAAGAGCAGTACATCGCCCATAGTCGTTTCAGAGTCCTGACTGTGGTTGGAACTGATGCCAGTGTCTGAATCTGTGTCATTTGGGTATGTGTTGGACACCCTTTGAGTTAATGGAGGGATCTCCCCATTGCTGCTGGGAGCCTCACTTTCCTGTCCTCCGTTTTCTTTTAACTGGCATCCATCTTTGTGGCTAACGTGAAGGGAACTGAACTCCTTCGCTAGGAGTTGGTATTCCCTTTCTTTCATCTGAAGCAATGAGTCACTGTATTTAATCTCTTTCTGGATGCCACTCAAGTGAGAGTGGATTTTCAAACCAGCTTTCATACTTTTCTCCAAATCGCACTTTATGCTTTCTAAATCGGAGTTTTCCAACTCACACGCTGTTGCCCCCTCTGGGTCTTCAATTCCGTCAATGCCCATGCTCTTCACCTCTCTCTCAATCTCAGCAGACAGCTTATCAATGAGGACTCTGTAGTACTGTAGCCGTTCCTCTAGGTGTGCCACCCCCTCACTGTCGTTCAGGTCCTCTAGAGTCTCGTTGTCCTCAGACTGAAAGTCCAGCTTTTGCTCATTTTCACTGAACCTGGGCATTAAGTATGCCTCCTGAACGTAATTGTCCCCATCATTCCCGAGCCGGTCCAAGTGGATCTTAGCTTCACATTTTTCGATTTCCATATCTAACTCTTTCATTCGTTTCACTTGCTGGTGAATAGTGTGGTCCTGAGAAATAATCAGATGAACTAAACTCTCCATATTGTCTCGATCATGAGAAACTGTGTCCTGCTTAATTTTAGCCAGTTTCCGGAAGGTTTTCTTGACTATTCGTTTTTGCTTATCCGGTGGTAAAGTTTTCATGTAATTTGCTGGGCTGAGCTCCCAAGGCTTTTCACTATTTTGCACTGGTTTGGTTTCAGCTGTCCGCCACAGAGGAACCGGGAGAAAGGCATCTGTTTTAACCAAAACAAACTGCATATTGGGCTGCTCATCTCCCCAGGCCTTCCACAGCTTCAGAATCCTCGTTAGCGGAGGAAGGGCCCGCTCTGAGCCCCTCCACTTTTCAACGATGCAGTAGTCGCTGGCCTTGCCCAAAAGAAATCGCTTCTCTCCAAATGTAGCCTCATGCTCCTCCAGCAAAGCCTGGATGACATCGGTGGAAGTGGTGCGTTTAGTTAATCCACAGACAATCTTCTCATCCTGGCAAACCCAAACCACAATTTCCTTCTCTTCAGAATCCATGTCCTTAGTTGGAGATCTAAAAGGAAAACAAAGGGTGTTATATTTCTGTCATCACCTGCGTAAACTCAGAAAGACGGTTTAGCATTAATGCCTTTTCTTGCCTCTACTCTGAATGAGAGTCATGCTTTTAGGTTCTGACTGCAGAAGAACAGGAAGATATACTCGGGGATCTGAATGTAAAACTTTTGGATTTCTGTTCAGTTTTCTTTTTTGGCTGATTATAGAAAGGGCAAATTGTCAGTGAAAAAAAATCGAAATGCTTTTCATTTAATAATTTAAAGTTAGTCTTGATACACTGATGATAATCACTGAGAGGACAGCAAAGAAGATCAAAGGTGAGCCCTTTTCCTTTTTCCTGGAGTTTTTTTTTTTTTTTTTTCGATGCAAAAACAAGAGGTTTTATTGCTATCGCCATAGGGTCGCCCCTCCAAAGACAGGAGACTACCCAGAACATGCAAAGCACAGGGTTTTTATACCTGAAAATCAGATCACTTTTACTCTATAGTTTATAGCTGGTTGTAGATAGTTTACAGCTGGTTGTTTCTCAGAACAGTTCACCCAGCCCTTCAAGAGCTCTCTGCACCTGGCTTCAATTCAAAGAAAAAAAAATGGAAATAGAGGTAGGAGTGATCAGATTAAGTATTATAGTCACAGAGTTAAAAATACTTGCCTCTATGGTTCTATATTTAAAACATTCATTCTTTCATTGAACAGGTGTTTTTGCTACATTGACTCTGTGCCAAGCATGTCTGACATTACTGCCCATCAGTAACACAGGAGTATGTAACAACAACAAAAGTATCATGATCAGTTTTAGCACTGCTGTGACAAAATCTCTGACATGGACTACTCAAAGGAGGAAGGACTTATCCACAACCTCAGAAGGTTCATTCTGATACCCAGAGCCATGTGTTTGGGAAGAACATCATGATAGGGTAGGAGACATATGGAATAGGGAGCATGGTACACAGGAAGTACAAAGACAGCTTATGACATGGTCAACAAGAAACAAACAAGACTGAGAGAAAGGAATCATGGCGCTTTGTGACTCTATGTGACCTTAATCACTTCCTTGAGGTTACAGAACACCATAGTTACATAAAGTTTCTATCTCCATATTATTGTTAGTATATGGCAGGCTTAAGTCCCTGCATATTTTGTCAAGTCACAAATATAGAAAGAGGCATGGAGGGATTTTCAAGTTTGTGCATTAAATGTTTTACATGTGGATTAAATAAAAACAAAATGTGCTACTGTTATTTAACTTTATGGTGAGAGAGGTGGGCGCACAGTATTCGCTGAAATTTGCTCAGTTCCTCTACAAGGACTGCTCTCATTTGCAGCTGTGTGTTAACTTCTGCGATGCTTTTAAAGAATCCATCGTGTCTCTAAGCTGATACAGTAGTGAAGTTTTCTGGCTGCCTTGAGCAACTGCATTAGCTGATAAAACATGTATATTAAAAACAACAATAATAAAACAAACACAAACCCCAAGCCATTTCCTCCTCTGTTCTCTCGTTGGAAACCATTAGTTGTGATATTCAGCAATGGTTGCCATTTGACCTGTGAGTTCTTCAGCCCTGTATTAGTGGTTTGAATGATACTGGAATGCAGGAAGCAAAACATCCATTTTGTGAAGAGTCATAGTGATGTCTTTCCACCCGTTCCCAGAACTACTATACCAACTGAGATGTTTTCTGCTTTGAAAGGATCAAGTTTTCATACACTAGTTTTCCCTACCCCAAAGACTGCAAATTTTTAGCTTTTGTCAACAAGCTACAATAATGTTGTGGACAATAAAGAAAAAAATATTTATTTTATATTATATGCACTGTAAAGTGGGCTTATAGTAATCCTACAATCTCACTGTTTGTGCTTTGTTTTATCAGAGCTGAAGACTGAACCCAGGGCCTTGCAATTGGTAGGCAAGCGCTCTACCACTGAGCTAAATACCCAACCCTGTTTGTGGCCTTTTTTCAAATATCCAACCAATGTTTACATATTTTATTTTCTTTTAATTTTATTTTTTCTTCACAATTTATTCATTATATATCCCGATTGAAACCTCCTCCCTAAATTTCCTCCAGTCCCACCTTCCCTCCTTCTTCCCCTATCCCCTTCCCCCAGTCCACTGAATGGGAGAGTTCTCCACCACTGCCATCTGCCCATAGCTTGTTAGGTCTCATCAAGACTACCTGTATGCTTTTCCTCCATGGCCTGGCAAAGCTGCATTATCAGCGATGAATGATCAAAGAGCAGGCAACCGAGTTCATGATACAGGCAGCCCCTGCTCCCCTCACTCAGAGATTGACATGGAGGCTGTGCTGCCAAATGCCCACATCTGTCCTGTTGATGTATTTTCTATGTGTGGCTGTTACTAAACATTTGGGATTTTTTTTTACAGCCGTTATTCAAACAAAGTAATGGTTAAAACTTCTGCTACTTGACTTAACACATTTAAATATAATGACCACTCAATACTGATTTTAGGCAGTAAATCTTTAATAACTTGGATGTGTTTTATCATTTCTAAAATGTATTTTGTAGTTGGCTTAGAATTTTCAAAACTAGTTATTTCTTGATACTACTCTGACTGAATTTCTATTCAACCACTAAACAAATGTTTCCTAATCACTTCTATGGGGACTGTACATTATACAAAGGCAGGCATGATTTACAAGACTGTCTCTTGCACAATATGGGAACAGAGTAAAAAAAAAAAAAAGTCCCCATACATTAATCCAATCAGAAATCTTAAAGGTTCTTTTAAAAAGTAATTGTATCATTTGAGCATTGCAAAATGTAGTCATCTGCTATGGATGAACATTTTAACACTAAAACTTTAGAGAGAAGGGCTTGTTTCTTCATCTCTAGTTTATGCTGCAGTTCTGACCTAGCCTGTCGATTTTTTGAAGTATGCTATGTAAATAAAGTCATGCTATCTACAAATATATACATAATAAAAGGCGAAAAATACAGACTTAATGTGCTAACTTGGTTTGTGATACAATGTAATTAATTAGTGCTTATCTAATGAATGCAGTTGTAATGGTTGAGATCTGTGACTAATGTAGCAGGGCCTTGTTACCTGAAAATAAAAACATTTAGATACAAAGTACATCTAGGAGTATAGTTTTGTTTGGGGTTTTGGTGTGTCCCAAAACACACAGTGTGGTCATCAAACTCTATTGCTGTGTCAGAACGCCTGAGAAAACAACTTAAGAGGGAAAGAATTTTCTTTGGCTCATGGTTTGAAAATGACAATCCACGGTCAGGTGGCTCAGTCTTGTCTTGGAACTCGGGTGGTAAGTTATGGTGCAGAGGGTTCAGTGGAACAGAAAGGCTCACTGTATGGGATCAAGAACCAGAGAACAACTGGAAAGATCCAGGGACAAGGTGTAAATATCAAGAACAAGGCCCCAAATGTCCATCTTCTCCTTCTGCTCCTTAGCATCCTATCTAGAAACTCGAAAAGCGGTGCAGTCTGTAGATAAAAGCAGACCTCATGATCCAGTGAACTTTTAATTACTGGAGCCACAAATACATCCACAGTTCATACACAAACTTATAGGCTATAGGCCCACTAAAACTGATTTTAATGTCTTTGATTTGGAAAACCTCATAATCTAATAGTTCATTTCTAGTAGGTATTTGTATCCCAATGGCTTAACAACATTTATAAAGAGATTCAATTTTAATATAATTATATATATATTTAATATTTGGGGTGCAGTTTATAATATCCTTGTTTATTCCATCTTAATAAATTACCTAAACTTCTTCCTAAATGTTGAAAATATTTGTATGTATTTACTATTTACAAATTAGTGGAATTACATAACTGTCAGATATTTTATGGGTTTTGGTAATCACAAAGTTTAGAAATCATGTGTGTTGAACTTATAAATATTCTGTTTATTGATGGGAGAACTGAGACAAGGAATGGTAACTAACTTTACTAACATCATGTATCTAAGAAAGAGGGTGAGTGATCCTCTCAGCTCTCACTTTAGAACAGAGACTACTAATCTATTAATACAAATTACAGTAGCCATTATGAGTACCTGTCCAGAAGCATCTCTGTGCTTGCCAATATATCACATTTCAACACTTCTTTTTAAGTTAATTTTTTTGGAATCCAAACCTTTGTTTTACAGTTCACTTGTTATAATTGACATATGCACTTGATTTAATACTTTTAGATGAAGCAAAAAACAGTATAAGCTTGACAATATATTTTAACATATTATTATATTTGATAATTTTACAAATACAGGTCTCTCATAGAACTATTCTATTTATTGTCTAACTCACTTCTGTCTATTTTATCTTATAGTTGTTTGCTTTAAAATAGGTTAGGTTAATACACAGAAAAAAAATTTAAAAAATCAATTATACATAGGATGTTTCATTTAAATTGGTAAGTAGTTTTTCTTCTATGAAATTCTAATGAAATTAATTCATCAAATTAGTGAAAAAATAAAATGAAAAATCACATAGCCTGAAAAATGATTGAAAACTTTATTCTTAACTATCACTAACAGGCATGTTGAGGTCAAAAATATTTTCTTAATTCTCTGTAATCTTCACTTTAAGGCTATGAGATAAATATGTGACTCAGCTTTGTCACAGTGGTTATCACAAATATCAAATGCACAAATCTCTTAAGATTGTAAAAAGTTACTTGTGTAAGAAGCCATTATGTATAATAAGAGTAAAGTAGACTATCATTTTTATTTAATGAAGAGGAAGATATTTTTATTCAGTAATCATGTTGAACTTACTGCAATGATTCACAATCTTATTCCATACATATTTTAACATGTTGTAATATTTTTCACCTGTCCAAACTAGTCAATTCTTTTCAATGTACACTACTAATATTAAGTAATTCCTTACTTCACAACTTCACAAATTGTATTCTTAAAAATCATAAATTTATTGGATTAAAAATGAGTGAACATGCTTGTGATTGTCTCCTATTTATAATTTGACTGGTTGTACTAATATGCTATATTTCATAGCTTTTTTAGAATAGCTTCATCAAAAATTTAGGAGTTTTTTATAACAAGTGTAGCATCACATATGCTAATTACAACCTTAATTATAGGGACTTTCTCACATTCTCTCCTAAATAATAGTAAATTATTGAATATTAAATATTTTATGTGATATGTATCATCAAATAGGAACACAAAATATTCATTCACTAATAATTAAATTAATGGCACAAAGTTCACACAATCAAGATGAGTTGTCTTAGAAATTCACCATTGATACCATCAAGTATTCCACTGAATAACTACTGTGAATAAAACATGACAAGATAAATTAAAGTTTTAGGTCTTGAAGTTTTAAGATAAAATTTAAGTGAAATACTACCTATGGCATTACAATATCAAATGAAGACTCTCAGATCACGTCTTCATACAACAGGGTGAATGGATAAACTGCCATTAGTTCTTGTCAAAAAATGGACCAGACATTGAAGATGGAATACAGAACTAAAGAGAAGATTCCCTTAACAGAATATAGAAGATAACAATAAGTTGAATATGAATACAAAAAAAAACCTTACCAGTGTAACTCTTAATTTCACAACAAACCTATTTCAAAACAATAAGAATCAGTAGATATAACTAATATTTGCATTGCTTCTCAATCAAGTATTTCCCTATGATACAATCTATAGATTACATCAATATTTGAAACTGTGGAAACATTTTTTTTTCTGTAGAACCTATGTAAAAATTCCTTATTTCCTATGCCAGCCTGAAATGTATGCTATGAATACAATTTAGTTATCATGCACTTTGTTGCTGTTGTTGTTACTTGAACCTCTGTAGAGCAAGGCTTTAGGAAAGAAAATCAAGATAATTTTCAGGTCCTTGTCCTAGTGACATCTGTGCTGGAAACTGTGATCACCTTAATGGAAGACAATGAGCTGAGAAGAGTTGGGGGAACATTAGTCTTACCTGGCTACCCATGACCCAGTCTCCTTTTCCTCTTCTTACTACTATTTATTTTTCAAGCTAAAGATTCTTCTGATGATCTTTCACCCTAGATTACTTTACAAATCTTGACCCATTGTCAGTGTTTGCCAACACTTGTAGGTTATGCATGAGTGGCCACACAGCACTGACATCTGCTCTCAATACAGATTGAGGTTAGGAACACTTCTACTGTGCATGTTGGTGGCCACACACTACTGACATCTGCTATGTAGAACCTAGTAACACAAATATCCTCAGTTTATAAGAGAAGTCCCTCATAGCAAGAAACGGTCTCATCTAAAACACTGGTAATGACACTGTTTAAAGTATAGCTTTTTCACTTGTGACTCAAGACCCCACAAGTGATGCCCGAATAAGGTCAGGTTTAGTCAATGGAAAGCACTATTTTTACACCCTATTAAAGTTTCTGTCTTCATTAGGAAACAGACATCAGGCTAGTAAATATGCAGCACAGGTTGTAGGGTGAAGGGAGATGTGTGGGTACAGTGTTCTGGGAATAAACAAGGACACCTGGTTGATTACTGGCTGTGGTAGGAGGAGTCAGTGTAATGTATTACCATTGCATTGCTCTCTGACTCTTTCCCTGAAACCTCGCTTGTGTTAGACAGAATGAACATGCAAGATCCCAGCTAAGGGAATTTCTGATCTCTCAAAATTAATGAGAAGAGGAGGGCAAGGCAAGATGCCTCGAATGTTTTTGGATGAAATGGAAATATCCAGCTATGACTTCAGAAAAAGATGACAATCTTTCTCATTTATTGCTATTGAGTTGTGAGAATGTTAGGAACAGATAAATCAACCAGTCACAGCCTTCATGGGATGTCTCAGCAATAAAACTACAATTAATGTACCATTATATACTTTTTTATCCAAATAACAGCATAGAATGTAATTCAGTCTTGTGAAATATTTTTACTTATTTGTTCATTTAAAAGTGTGTTGTGTGTGTGTGGGGGGGGGGGGAGGTTTGCCCCTAACACATGCCCAGGACAGAGAAGAATGTTCCAGAGTCAGGTCACTTCTTCCAACATATAGATCCCCGAAATTGAACTCAAGTGTCTGGTGCAACAACAAACGCCTTCATCCAGTGAGTCATCTCCCCAACTCCCTAGAACCTACAGACACTAAGAACACAAAGAACACTGTCTAAAAGTAATTATTCACATGAGTTGCTATACAAACAAATAAACAGAAAATAAACAAAAAGAGCAACTAATTATATTTTTGCTGTTACTTGTTAGATATGAAGCAAGGATCAATAGAATGCCAATAAATGCTTTTTATTCAAAGTTCTCATTCCATGAGGAAATGAAAATTCTATTCCTAGATTTTAATTTATAATATAATATATACTCTTGCTGTGTTCTAAGAAGACATTATTTTATCATATTAACATTATGCAATTTTAATGCAATGCAAGAAAGCAAATTCAACAAAATAAAATCAGTACAACATAAAGTCACATCTTAATACCTACAGCTCTTGGTTTGGGGACCTCATATCTCAAAAAATGATACAATCAAGAAATTTTTAAGTTCCTTATGTAAAATGATATGATAGTCACACACCATCTTCACACTTCCCATCATATTTTTTGAATCATTCCAAAATACCTGTATGTGAAAGATTCAAGTATTTTGATAAACTGTCCTGTTTGGATAATAATGACAAGAGGAAGAAAGAGGTCTGAGTATATTCATTACAGATGAAATTGTTTTTATACTTTAGGCCTGTGGCTGGTTTAATTCATGAGCGCAGAACCCTCCACCATGCAGAGTTGCATGCGTTATTCACCCTAGGCAACGAGTATTCTGAAGAACAGAGAACAAATACTGTTTTAGAATAAATTAACTTTAAGGAAGTATGTAGCAGAAAACATTTTTGGCTTGTGTTTGTCCTGTGCATATGTTTTCATTTTGCATGTGTCTGCATACACATGTATGTGGTTGTATGTGCTCACCTTTGCACATATGTACATGTGGAAGCCAGAAGTTGAAACCATTTGGTACCCTCACCAATTTTTTTCCACAATATTTAGTGAGGCAGGGTTCCAAGGAGCTGGTTAACCTAGCCAGCTTACTAGGGGGAATCCCAGTCTCTGACTCATGAGTACAGGAATGAGAAATGGTTACCACACTTGCCTGGCTTTTATGTGGGTTCTGGGGCTGTAGATTCAGGCCCTCACACTTTCACAGAAATGCTTTACCCATGAAGCCAATTTTACAGCCCAAATCACAGATTTTAGTCACTCATAATAGCCCAATTTTTCATGAAAATACTAATGGCCATGGCAGTTATGACATTCCTTCAAACAGACCTTTTTCACCTTATTCCACAAAACTACTAAGACAGGACTTTATGTTGTACTAATTTTACTTTGTTGTTTCTTGATAAAGAATAAGTTCGCTAACTTAAGATATATGCCAGAGGTTATAAATTTGTTTTCAGGCTGTAAACCCAGATATATTGAAATTATAAAGCTTAAAATATTGAAGATGACATAATCATATCGGATGTTAAACAATAACTAAAATGTCACAGGAACTTTATGACTGATAGTTCCTAATTCCTAATTCAGTAGCACTTTACTTTTCCCAAGCACTATAGACTGTCAATTTGCAACAATTATTAGCTTAGCTGACACACTGCCCCAGTTTTATCATTGTTTTATGAGAGATGTGTGTATGTTTGTGCAGTTAGCTTTGTGATAGAAGGCATGACAAAAAAATGAAACTTACAGGTAAAACTTGATAAGGACAAAATATTAAATATGTAATTAAAAAATTAAATTACATAAGTCTACTTAATTTGTTTCTTTTTGCTAGTTACCTCAGAATAGTGTAGGCATTTGAAAAACAACGCATAGGTTATTTTAATTTTCCTCAGCATTTATTTGTTAGTTGAATTTTAAGGAATGTGCTGGAATGCTGAGGAGGCCACGCACTCAGGAAGCAGAGGCAGAAACATCAGAAGTTTGAGACTAGTCCAAAAACAAACAAAGATGACATGTTGACTTTTCTGTACAGGAAATTGTCATGTAGCTGGGAAGGAAAAGTGGTGTGCAAAGATATCCATTTCCTCGTAGCCTTTCGGCACATGTGCTTTTAAACACACAGTAGGATGATAATAACAATTAATGGATGCTTACTGTGAGCTGTGTCTGCAGCATTCCAAATCATTTTCATGCTATTATTTACTTAATCCTCATCACAAAATAAAGTTATAAACTTATAAGCCCAGTTTATAGATAAGTAAGTATGGGTCATTTTGTATATACCAATTTTATTCAAAATTATACCATTAAGTATTTTCCCACCATGTTGATTATCCATTCTATATAAACTCTTCTTTAAAAGTGATGTTTTGTTGAGTCCTATTACATTTTCTCAAACAACAACTGTCTCTCCTAGTATTGGGATCTAAAATCTCTTTCTTTCTTTCTTTCTTTCTTTCTTTCTTTCTTTCTTTCTTTCT
>NW_026596091.1:19568184-19583932 GCF_907164565.1 Psammomys obesus | reverse complement strand
CTTTCTTTCTTTCTTTCTTTCTTTCTTTCTTTCTTTCTTTCTTTCTTAGATTCTAAGAGCTAAGAGTGTTTCTTACATATGTAAATGGTTCACCTTCTTGAAATGAGAAAAATAATCTTATAAGCCATGGAAAATATCTGACTAAGTATTTATGACCATAAAGTTTTATTGAAACCTAGCCATGATTGTTCATTTACATCATGTCCCTGGCTTCTTCCACACTACAGTGACAAAGCTAATTAGCTGAGAGAGATCTGATGGCTCACAAACTCTAAGACATTTATTAGCCAGCCTTTCCCACAGAGCTTTTGTCTTCTCATGAATAAATACAGGGAAATTTGATCCTTTAGAAATTCGGAGAGCACCTAACATGTTACTGTTGTACTGTCAACGTAGGAAAAGAAAAACATGATTTCTCATAGAGTATTTTCTAAACTATTTGGTATTCTTAGTACACTTCTTCACAAAATAATTTTAGCACACTAATTCAGCTACCTTCTTTACTACAATAAATTAAATGTTGCAAATGCTTGCTCACAGAATATTATATAAGAACTTAAGGTAATACTTCAGGTTGTATGTGAAAATAACAAGATTTTCTCTTATATAAACTATGTTGATCGGTTGCTAATATTAAACCATTAACATGTTGACTAATGTACTTGAAGTGAGTTGCAGGTGTTCTTTATGTCTTAGAAAATTGTTAAATTTATTTTTAATAAGTTAGAGAACCAGATACATTTCCCCATTCTTCCCAGTACTTAAGAGCTATATCGAGCAGTTAATTTTACTCCTTTCCTTCCTTCTTGCTTGCTTCCTTTCTTTTTCTTTTCCTTTCTGATACAGAATCTCTCAGACATAGTTCCAGCTGCTAACTCACACTGTAGACAAGACTGGCCTGAAGCTCACAAAGGCTGATCTATGTTGCCTGTGCCCAGAGGAGCACTGGTATCTAAGCCTACACCACCAGGGCCAGCTATTTTTGATATATTCTGCAATATCGCTGAAAAATATTGAAGCTGTTTTGCATTAAGCAAATATGCTGTACATGAGTTAGAAATAGTTATGATAAATTATGACTTTTATTGGCTGTTTAAAAGTATACATGCCCACATACAAAAATCACAGAATGGAATTTAATAAAAAATAAAATTAATGAAGCACAAACAAGTGAAACAGCTCTGATCCACAAACTCTTTCAGGCTAATTAGAATCAGTGAGAAGCAAACCCTGGCTACAGTAATTCTGCATAACGCAGTGCCAATCAATCAGGAGAGATGAAATGTTGACCCTTCCCCCATAAGTAACATAGATCTTCCTTGAGGTCATGGAGAAAATGTGAATCAGTATTTTTCTAAATGAAGCATAAAGCCTACAAAACATTTTCCTCCAAACATAGATTATCAGTATTTTTATTCAAATACTTTGAGAATTAGAGTTCTGCAGAAAAATTTAGTTTTGATGAAAAAAACAACAGAGTAAAATATTAATACAAACAAATGCTAAAAATGTTGTTCTGAGCATCACAGTGCGACATATGCTTGTATGTGAACTTACTAGTTTTATGCTCTAGTAATGTCAGTTTAATTTTTTTTAAGAGAGATGATTCTAAGAAGGGCAGCCCTTAACATTCCAGTGCTGCAGTGTAGGTATGGAACCTTATTCCCATAAACTGTGAAAGGGAAGGGACTGTGTGAAGAATGTGTACTGAAGACTAGTGGAGGTTAAGTAAACTGAGCTCATAGTTTGGATTCCAGAAATTGATTATAATCAAAATGTAAATATTTAACATTATCATTCACCAGGCAAAACCCTGAGAAAATATTAAATCTCATTGTCCATTCCAGTGTTTACTTCCCAGTGTTAACTCTGTCTCTACATTTCCTTATTCATTTGTGTTAGTGGAAAAATGTTTCATAACAATAGAGTACATATTGCAGGGAAAACTTCCTAACCTGAATGTTGCCTTGACGGATAGTTATAGGTATTTGGACCTTCAGTGTTAGTTTATTTTTGACAGCCCCAAACAATAGTTGCTTGTTCCTTCAAAACAGGTCTTTTTTTTTCCTTTTTAAATTTTTTTATTTTTTACAATTTATTAACTTTGTATCCCAGCTGTAGCCCCCCTTCGTCATGTCATGCCATTGAGATCCTGCCCGCCCTCCCTTTTCTCCCATGCCCCTTCCCTAGCCCACTGATAGCGGAGGACCTCCTCCCCTTCCATCTGACCCTAGCCTATCAGGTCTCATCAGGACTGTTGGCCCTTTTAAATTATTATTATTTATTACAATCTATTCACTTTGTATCCAGCATGTAGCCCCCTCCCACATCTCTTCCTGGTCCCACCTTTCCTCCTTATTCTACCCTCTCTCCCCTAGTCCACTGAAAGGGTAGGTCCTCCTCACTTATTATCTGAACCTAGCCTATGAGGTCTCATCAGGACTGTCTAGATCCTCTTTCTCTGAGGCCCAGTTAGGCCACCTCACCAGGAGGAGGTGATCAAACAGTAGACAATAAAGTTCATCTCAGAGTTGGCCCATATTCCTCTTACTAGGGAAACTCAATGGAGACTGAGCTGTCTGTGGATTACATCTGAGCAGGGGGTCTAGGTCTTGTCCATGCATGGTCCTTTAAGTAATGTGTCACAACACATCAGTCTCTGCAGGCTCCCGTGGGCCCAGATTTTTTAGCTTTGTTGGTTTCCTTGTGGAGCTCCTGTCCCTCCAGGTCTTTATCCCCCTTCTTCCTGCACGCTGCTCAAAGTTTGGCTATGAGTATTAGGACTGTTTTGAAACCCTGCTGGGTAAAGTCTTTCAGAGGCCCTCTGTAGTAGGCTACTGTCCTGTTCCCTATCTTCTCCCTCTTCTGTTGTCTATCCTATTTGCCTTTCTGAATGAGGATTAAGCATCTTCCCTAGGGTCCTCTTTGCTGTTTAGCTTCTTTAGCACCCTGTTGGGAAGACCCAGCTGTACCACTCATGGGCATATACCCTAAAGATGTTCCACTATTCAACAAGCAGATTTGCTCAACAATGTTCATGGCAGCTATTTTTGTAATAGCCAGAACCTGGAAACATCCCAGATGTGCCTCAACTGAGGAATAAATACAGGAATTGTGGTACAGTTACACAATGGAATATTATTCAGTAATTAAAAACTAAGAAATCATGAAATTTACAGGCAAATGGATGGAACTAGAAAAGATCATCCTGAGTGAGGTAACTCAGAAACAGAAAGAAACACATGCTATATACTCACTTATAAATGGATATTAGACATGTAATATAGGGTAGACGGTCCTCTTTAAGCATCATAGGGTTAAACTTATCTGTGCCTCTTGAGATTTTCCTCTACATAATGATAAATCATGGCAGGATATTCATCAAAGAACAATCTCAGGAAATATTCCAAAGGAAGAGAGAGTAAGCTAGCCTCCATGCACTTATATAGGATGTCTTTTATCAGATTTGTCCTTTCCTCTCCATCCCCCCTCTGGTCATTTCAACACCTTCTGAAGGAGAATGAAGAAATATGAACATTTCCTTTTTGAAAAGAAGTACAAAGAATTCATGGCTCTGTGGATTTCATGTTCAATGTGTGGAAGACACAAGGTCTGTGGGAATCTTGACAGAAAAAGGTAGAAAAAGAAGAATGGATCACATGACAGTGGCATTTCAGAGGACAAGAATGAGAGATTTCAGAACAGCTTGAAGCAGTCATAACACATTATGAAAGGTCGGGTCACACAAGTTCTGAAAATTGGCTATTGACTTTGACATTTAGAAGACTCCTGATAACTCAGAGAAGTTGTCTTTTATGGAATTCGTGGGGGTGGCAGTTACTTTGTGTTCCATTAAAGACTTGGTAGTAAGTGATGAAGCAGAGAGTGTAATTAAAGATTGTTAGTTGAGCTTGTGTAAGAAAGGTAATTGAGGAAAAAATGCTGTTAAATGGTGGTAGCAGCAATGTGAAAGATAATAAAAGGAATAGAAGAAAAAGAAGACAGAAAACAGAAAGAATTTAAGCAGGGATGAATCATGAAGCAATTATTTAGGGAATGTGAAGAAAAAATATCAGAATATCAAGCATTTGAATTCTTGGCATTAATACATGAACATGTAATGTCATAGCACAGATAATTGATGCTTCTGTTTTACTAAGTATTGCTCTTTAATTTTGTCTCCATATCATAGTCAAAAAATTCATTAAATGTACATTAGTTTCTAATTTTTTACTGATCTCTGGCCTAGCATTTACTTACATATTAACTACTAAATGGACTGAACTGAATTTGGTACACACGTATTTTGACTGGCATTCTTGTCCTGATACACCTCACATTTTACTTTTCCATCCGAATAACATTTACTCTATTTCCAATGTTTTTTTTCCCACTGGGAAATTCCCTAAAACTGTCCTCTAGGAAAATTCTGTTTTAATGATAACCTTACATTCCTACACGATGGAAATGGACACCCATTTTTCATGTTTCTGTGGAATCGGGTGGATATTCAGTAACAGCAAATTCTGCCTTGGTTAATTCTAATTTGCTTCTCATATGGTCTTTCACCTTTGACACTTGAAAACCTAATATGGTAGGAATTAAATCTCTCTTTTGTTTCTGTCTGTCTCTCCGTCTCTCTCCAATCCCCTCTCTAAATCTTTTCTCAAAGGAAGAAAACAACTGTGATAAATATAGATCAAGATGCATGAATACGAAGATTTGATGGTTATAACCTTGCTTGCCAACTCTTTACGGTTAAAGTTTCACCGAAATAAAACCATGGCTCTTTCTCACACTGTCTGTGGCTGCATTCATACTACAGAGAGAGGTGAATGATGTCTAAGAAAATATAAAATAATTGTTAGGTCACATTCTATAAACACAAACACACACACACTGCCAATTTTTAGCATTGCCATTTTACTACATTAAAAACCTGTACCACAAATTTCTTTTCTAAAAAACAAACTAATTAAATTTATGAAAATTCACATTATAAGAAAGCTTTTGAAAACACATGAACTATACACAGAGGCCTGTAACTTCAAAAATAGGCGTTTAAAATATTTACAGATGAGGATTTAAAGAAGCAGGATATTCTGTCAACATCTATTTTCTTGCAAAACCATAAGAGATTGAAAAGAGGCTAGCATTCCACTCTTCTTTCTTTTTTCTTTATTATTACTATTATTATTATTTATAAATGTTCACTTTGTATCCCAGTTGTAGTGCCCTTCCTCATCTCCTCCCAGTCTTATACTCCCTCTTCGCCCCCTGTCCCCCTCCCTTAATCAACTGTCAGAGGAAGTCCTCTTCCTTATTGCCTGACCCTATCCTATCAGGTCCCATCAGGACTTCCTGGATCCTCTTCCTCTGTGGGCTGGCTAGATCGTCCCACCAGGGAGAAGTGATCAAGGAGTAGGCAATTCAGTTCATGTCAAGGAGGTATTTCTTTAACTTCAGAATTAAAAAAAAATGTATTGTATTTCGTTCTGTAGCAGATATAAAGTAAAAATACTGCAATCCTTATCCCAAAGAAACATACACATTCTTGCAGAAGTTATGCTAAAGTTTGGAAGCAACTTTAACCAAAAGTTAAAGGATCATTTAAAGATGATTGTTCCAGGCGGACTGAATGAGACTGTCATTGGATTAGTCATGCTGGAATCGCTGGCTGAAAACCAGTGCAGTTTGACTCTAGAGTCCTACTCCAGAAGTGTGCTCCTCCAAATAATCATCCCTACCTGGAGGCAGAGCAGGGTGGTGTAGGCAGGAGGAAGAGCCACTCTCATAGTCACGTTTGTATGTCCAAACACCAGGTGTCCATAGGTAAGATGTTTGGAAACATTTAAATGACACCTTAAATTTTCACTCTTCACCTTCATCTTCCCTCCCTTAATTTGCCCTTGTTACTTTCTTCCTGCTCTTCACCGTGGCACGCCTATAGCCTCCGTGACTCAGAACCAGAACTGCTGTCCTAACTGATTCTCTCTTCCATCCTCACACTGCCCTCTTCACTGAACTAGAATTTCTTTTCTTTTTTTTATAAAGATGGGATTTTTCTAAAAAAAAAAAAAAAAGGAAGTAACATTAAACACAAAGGAAGGTAGCACTTCTTTCAAGACAAAGTCAGTGTTACAAACATGATTTGCTTAACTAGGATGGTTCAGTGGGTTCCATAGTAATGGGAAGAGGGACTGCCTCTGTAGTCAACTGATTGGCCTGCTTTTTGATCACCTTCCCCTGAGAGGGGAGCAGCCTTACCAGGGCACAGAGGAAGACAAAGCAGCCACTCCTGATGACACCTAATATAGGCTAGGATCAGAAGGAAGGAAAAGAAGACCTTCCCTACCAGTAGACTGGGGGAGGGTCATACGTGAAGAAGGGGGAGAAAAGGAGAGATTGAGAGGGGAGGGGAGGAGAGAGCTTTAGGGGGGATACAAAGTGAATAACTTGTAATTAATAAAAAAATTTAAAAAATAAACTAGAATTCTTATAAATTCTGTCTCCAATGGCGACTCTTACCTATCTCTTTCACTTTTGTAGAAAAAGATCTCTTTAATTATTTCTCGTCTCATTGTCTTACTCATATTCTTTCAGCACTCGCTTCAACCTTTTGTCTCCCAGACTGATCACAGATTTTTAGAAGTTTATGGCATGAAAAAATATAAACCATTCATTTTCTGTGAATGACAATGATGCAAAGCCAAGAACCTTGCTTTTTTCTCTCTGTGTTTTTTTCAACCTTTGATGCTCTTCTATTTTTTAGCTCAAATCTTTCACCTCATTTAGAGGTTAGCTTTGCTGTTGTTCCATCTAACCTATGTAATCCTCTCTTTTTGTCAATTAAGAGATTTTTCTACCTATATACCTAGCCCTGAGCTTTAGACATCAACATCATCATAAGCATTTCTACTTGAATACTCAGTTAGCATTTGAAACTTGATGAGGAACTCATAGAATCATTAAACTTCCACATGATCTCAACATCCGCTTTTCTACAAATGTTTTCTCTTGGCACCATTACTTACAGTTAATAAATTTGAAATTTATTAATCATCCATTTTTAAGTATCCCTTCACATACTAAGTGCTTATAAATCCTACTTCCAAATGCATTGTTTTTCACTTTCTTGCTGTTGTACTCTAGTTGTACTGACACTACCTTTGGGCTACACTATTGCAGTAAGTCCTCTCATACATGGCATGCTTCCTCTCTTCCTCCTACCACCACTGTCCCTTCATATGAGGTACGCTGGCCTTTCAAAGAGAAATGTCATGTATATTCCCTTATTATACACACTCTGGTGGATTTCTATTTCATTTAGCATATAACCATTAAAGATTTGTGATCTGCAATACAAAGCTCTTTTCCAGGAAGAGGACATTGCACATTCTGTTTTTTTATGCCTAAAATAGTCTTCCTCTGGTCCCTTACATACCTTAATCTTTTTGTCAGTTAAGCATTTATTTAAAACCTTTTTTTAAACCACTATATACTTTAAAGTAGAATATGATGCTTTCATTCTTTATAGCAATAACAGCTATATAAAAATTCTTATTAATTATCTGTTTTATACAGTAGTTCTAATGCCATATTTGTATACTAGACAAGAGAATTTTACCACTTTATGCCTATCAACTAAATAACATGTGTCATATACTATAAGATAAAATGCATATTTATTGTTGGACATATGGGTTTATTATGTCGATTTTAATAGCCCACTCTTTAGGTATTTAGGCAAACCTTATATATCTATTAATTATTCAGTTTCTTATAACAATAATCTATATAGCTCTTATCACTAATTCTTTATAAGTCTTTCAAATTAGGGCCTCCCTAATATTTCAAGATCTTTTAAAACATCAATCAAAACCTTGTTTCATAATAAGAATGTGTGTGAGTGTATGTGTGTGTGTGTGTGTATGTGTGTGAGTGTGTGTGTGTGTGTCTGGAGAGAAAGAAAGACAGAAAGAGGGAGAAGGGGAAGGAAAGATAATGGGATAACTCAAGTGCTTTTTATTCAAGTGGTAAATGTATTAAAACCTTACATAATAGTACAATAAGGAGAGACTAGATAAAGCAATGCATTGTAAGTCTTCATTCACTTAATTATCTAAACTGCGATCTCATCAATTTTTAAATAAAACCAAAAGTACTCAAATGATCATATTGTTACATCTTATACATATTTTTAACAGTTCCAAGAAAAAAAAAAAAGCTTCCTTTCACTTTGTTGGAATTAGATAGTGGTGGACTAGAGGTGGTGGGGACAGTATAAGGAGGGTCCAGTTAAGGGGAGGATAGAGGGAGAGTAAGTGGAGAGACAATTGGAGTTAAGGACAATTCAGGGACAAGGTAGAAACTTGGTGCAAAGGAAACTCCCGAAAATCTAATAGGGTGACCCTAGCTCAGACCCTTAGTAATGCATGGGGGATACAGTGCCTGAACCCGCCATTTCTAGAGCCAGGCAAGAATTCCAGTGGCGGGATTGGGACACCAACTCAGCCACAAAACCTTCAACCTAAAACTTACCCTGCCAGCAAGATGTGCTGGGGTAAAGGTAGCACAGAAATTGTGGGAGTGACCAACCAATGACTGGTCCAGCTTGAGACCCATGTCAAGAGAGGGAGCCCATCCTTGACACTGACTGGAGGGCCAGAAATCAGAGGCTGGATAGCCTAGAGACCTGTGATAGACCCTAATGCAACCGCCTCGCAAAACAAAACAAAACAAAACAAAACAAAAAACAACTTGGCATAATACCCATCAGAGAGGCTCCATCAAGCAACTGATGGAAATAGACACAGAGACCCACAGCCAAACATTAAAAGGAACTTGCTGAATCCTGAGAAAGAAGGGGGGTGGGTGGAGAATTGTAAGAGCCAAAAGGTCAAGGACACCACAAGAAAGCCCCCAGTATCAACAAACCTGGACTTAAAGGGGCTTACAGAGACTGAACTGGAAATTAGGGAGGCTGAATGGGTCCAATGTAGGCCATCTCCATATGTTCTAATTGCGTAGTGTGATGATTTTGTGGGGCTCCTCAAAGAGGGAGCCGGGCTGTTTCTGACTCTTCTGCCAGCTTTTAGGACCCTTTACCTTCTTCTGGGCTGTCTCATCCAGCCTTAATATGAGGAGAAGTGCCAGATCTTACTGTAGTTTGATATGCCAGGTTTTATTGATAGCCCTTGTGGCCTGGCCTTTTCTGAAGGGAAATGAAGGAAGAGTGGATTGGGAAGGGGGAGCCAAGGGGGCTGGTGTTGAGCAGCAGAAGGACATGGAGGAGAGAAGAGAGAAAAAAAATAGTTACGAATGTAATATATGAGAGAACATATTACTGACATAGTAATAAAATAAGGAGATAGTAAATAAAGAAACATCTATGGATACTTTGTAGACTTCTAAAAGTATGTGGCCAGGTTCCTGCACTGAGTAACAATGAAATATCAAAGACGTGCAGCTTCCAGAGAGCTATTTCTTACTGAGCACAAATCTTTTTTTATATGGAAATGGCTTGATTATATTTTTACCCAATGGAAATTACCATGGCTTTTTTTATGGTTATTTATGATTTTTTAATAATTAATTTTATTTTTTTAAACTATGAAGCATATATTTTGTACATGTTTCTTAGCAATATTGTGACTATTAAGTGAAACATGGTAAGACACATTGTCTGCAATGGAAGACTCCATTACTACAGTCATGGAGTGAAGAATTATGTGGTCATTAAAAGTCATATGTTCAGAGACCTTAAAAGAAAAGCAAAATACTCACGATACCATAGACCATATTAAGATACACAATTCTGTTAAAAAAAAAAATGGCAAACTCATGGAAATAGTACATATGCAGGTAGGAATTTGAACATTAGAAAACAATGTGATAACAGGTAGTATATAACTTGGATGAGTGATGACTTTTCAACTATAAACATTTCATTTAAATCTTCATCAAATTTTCTATAATTACAACATTGAAATTGTACTTTGTAGACTTCTAAAAGTATGTGGCCAGGTTCCTGCACTGAGTAACAATGAAATATCAAAGATGTGCAGCTTCCAGAGAGCTATTTCTTACTGAGCACAAATCTTTTTTTATATGGAAATGGCTTGATTATATTTTTACCCAATGGAAATTACCATGGCTTTTTGACGGCATCTGCTCTAGCTTCCAGGAAAATCTGAGGTCTTATTGGCAGAGCTAAAAAGTAGTTACCCACAGGCTCTTCTGTGGGAGATTGTGATCTCTCAAGCCATTGCCATCTTCCCCCAGCTAACCACAAGTGCAGGAAATTCCAGTCAGATTGAAAGAGATCAGAACAAATATGCAACACTAGAACAACTAAAGGCATTTAAGAGGCTATAAAATGCCTTACTCACTCAACTGACTGGCTGAGAACAGCAAACCTAGAGTGTGCGAACATCAGGACACTTCAGCTGCAGCTTCTATTAAACACGCCAGCACAGCTGATGGAATGAAAACCTTCAAAATCTGGGCAGCTATACACAAAAATTGAACTAAAATTTAAGAGATAAAACAACACCCCCCCTCATAATATGATAAACTGATGCTTATAAACTGATGGATTTAATAAACATCGCTAGAATGATTTGAGACCAACTGCAATTGATCAAGTGGGGCATGGTCATAGATACATTCATAGTTGTTTCCTAAACATTCCCACTGTAAACTCAGTTGACAATGTTTTCTACCATCACTACTATAGTCACAGGTTCTTGCTAACTATACCGCTGTGCAGTTCTTAGGTTCTTCTGTTTTGATTATACTGACTCAGTCCTATGCCTGTGTGATTCAGCCCCATCCCACAGCTTACTGGGTTCCCTTCTCTTGCTCAGGCCTGTCATGGTGGGAGTTTAATAAATTCTACTTAATTACAATGATGTTTCTTTATTTGCCTTTACTTCCATCCACCCCTCTCTCTTAGGAGTATATTGAGAGTAAATCATCAATGCTTCCTGAGTTCATTTATCAACACCCATTTCTTTCTACTGCTCAAAAGCATCTGCAATCTCTAGCTCCAGTGGACCCAATATCCTGTCCTCGTACTGTGCATACCAATAATTGTCCCTACACATAGATATGCATACATAATTGAAAATAAATAAAAAACACGCTGTACTATATATTTAATACGTATGGCAAAGTTATTTCTGGCCATAAAATTGGTTCAGAATATGGAAATAAAACCAAAATCGTGTTGCAATACAAGTACTTTTTTTATCACCTAAAGACATATCTTTGCAATATTTATAGACATTTTAATAATGTTCAATAATTCACAATCTAATTATTTATATCACAGGGTTAAAGAGATTAGTGCTGTTGCAGAAATTCTAATAAGGGAGAGCTAGAATATCTAAGCCATAAGTATCAAACTATATTTATCTATTTTAAATTTGTATAATTTACAGCATTTTCCACCTAATAACCCTGAAAGGGGAATGGCTGTTTATTGAACTATTTTGACTTAATTCTATGATTATCACATGTCTCTCACAGACAATCCACAAATATGTTTATTTAGAATTAATTCTGTTTTTAAAATGACAAAATTACCAACCTTTGGGCAGAGTGCAAGGAATCATATGAAAGAGGTAGTTAATAAGATCTGGAGAGGACATGAGCTCCATAAGGAGAGCAATAGAACCAAAATATCTGGGCTCAGGGGTGTTTTCTGAGACTGATACTCCAACCAAGGAACATTCATGTATATAACCTAGAACCCCTGCTCAGATGTAGCCCATGGCAGCTCAGTATCCAATTGGGTGTCCTAGTAAGGGGAACAGGGACTGTCTCTAACATGAACTCAGTGGCTGGCTCTTTGACCTCGCCCCCCTCCCCCGAGGGAGGAGAGGCCTTGCCAGGACACAGAGGAGGAAAATGCAGCCAATCCTGATGAGACCTGATAAGCTAGGGTCAGACAGAAGGGGAGGAGGACCTCCCCTATCAGTGGGCTTGGAGAGGGGCATGGGAGGAGATGAGGAAGGGAGGGTGGGATTGGGAGGAAATGAGGGAGGGGGCTATAGCTGGGATACAAAGTGAATAAAATGTAATTAATATAAAAAATAAAATAAAATAAAAAAGACAAAACTCTGTCCCAGGGACATACATCACACAGCAGTTCTCTACATAGAGAATTAACTTGAAACAATGTTATCACTTACTAACTACTGTAAGGGTCAGTTTCTTAGATGCTTTGCATGTAGAGTTGGGAAAAGAACAGTGTTAAGAGTGTTACAGTATTAACTCCACAGTATTAATTATTGAATGAGTTTATTTATTCAATCACTCAGAAAAGTATTCAACATAAGATGTGTTGTTCTATCTAATGTTAATGGGGGTTAAGTAACTTGCTGCTAATAAAGCAGCAAGAATCACTTTCCCAGACCTGGAATGAACTTAGTAATTAATTAATTGATACCTGTGCATCATTTTACATAAAGAGCGCCACACACGCACATACACACAAACACACACAAATGTGAGCATATTGCAATGCTTAGATTTGTTCTTGCATGTTATTACGGTTGTTGTCTTTGTATAAGAAGTTTTGATCATTTACCCCTGGGCACACATGGCTAGTAGTGACATGGTTGGGCTAGGTCCTAATTCTGATTGAATACAGAGATCACTCTTCACTAAAATATTTTTCCTGTGCATTTTTAGCACTTGCTCTCTGTCTTATACACTGTAATAATCTAACATATCATAGGCATTCTTTTCATTTCGGAGAACAAATAGTCTTCAGCTATATTTCTCTTTTATCTCAAAAGAATGAGGAATGGTCCACACCAAGCATCACTATCTAGAGGACCCATCCACTGAGAGCCACTGAACCTCATTTACATACACATATGGTTACATTAAAAGGCACAGGGAAGGCATGAACTTCACTAGACAGTAACTAGTGACATTCTTTCTTTCTTCTTTGGCTTTATTTATTTATTTATTTATTTGTTTGTTTATTTATTTATTTATTTACCAGAAGCTAACAAGATCTACCATGGAGTCTCCTTTAGTTATGGTAGTCTCTACCTGAAGGCAGGGTGGTCTCACACAGATGGTCAAAGGTCTGAACTTAATTTAAAAATTAATTCTAAATTATACAAACATTCATTCAATAAAAAAGCACTGACACATTTCTGACATGTTATTATCTAAGGATCAGCTATATTTTAAGAGCATTTGTTGTTTTCCTTTGTTTAATCAGCAAATATTTATGGAGGACTCATTCTGTTTATTTTATAAAAAAAAAAAGAAAAGAAAAGTACCATTTATTAATGGGCCAACATTTTATGAGAATTTTTAAAGATTGTTGACACTTTTCTATATAAAAATGGAGAGCATTCCAGCCTATAAATATAAAATCTAAAGTATAAGTTTTTTCATTTGGTCAACTTAAGGAAGACTCACTGATTTTCCTTATTTTGGAAATAATTGTGTTTATTAGAGGCATGTGTAATGCTTTTCACAAGCTCTCTTTAATTCAAATAAGGTATTTGTACTAGGTTATCTTTATTAGTAGTAATTGTCTTTAATTATATCCAAAAATTCAATAATTTCTTCTAGATGGTGAAGGATAACATGTAACACGGGGTAGGAACTGCAATCAATTAAAAATGCTGAGTAATTAACAATTAAGAAATAAGTTGTGTAGTCTTTCAAAGGTCCTCTGTGGTGGCTTTTGTCCTGTTTCCTGTTTTCTCCCTCTTCCGATGTCTATCCCATTTGTGTTTCTGAATGAGGATTGAAAGACTACCCAGTAGGGTGTCGAAGCAGATGCTGAGACTCATAGCCAAACTTTGGGCAGAGTGTAGAGAATTTTATGAACGAAGGGGGAGATAGAAAGACCTGGAGGGGGCAGGAGTTCCACAAGGAAAGCAACAGAAACAAAAATCAATCAATCAAACAAACAAACAAACAACTGGGCACAGTGGTCTTTTCTTAGACTGATACTCCAACCAAAGACCATGTAAGGAGTTAACCTAGAACCCCTACACAGATGTAGCTCATGGCAACTCAGTCTTCAAGGTTCCTAGTAAGGGGAACAGGCACTGTCTCTGAAGTGAACTCATTGGCTGGTTCTTTGATCATCTCCCCCTGATGGTGAAGCAGCCTTAGCAGGCCACAGAGGAAGACAGTGAAGCCACTCCTGATGAGACCTGATAGGCTAGGGTCAGATGGAAAGGGAGGAGGACCTCCCCTATCAGTGGACTGGGGGAGGGGCATGGGAGAAGAAAAGGGAGGGGGCAGGATTCGGAAGGGATGAGGGAAGGGCTACAGCTGGGAGACAAAGTGAACAAATTCTAATAAATAAAAAATAACTTAAAAAAGAGTGAAAATACAGCACTGAAAAAAAGAAAAATAAAAAGAAAATAGCTGTATAGCCAGGATAGGCAGTGGTGATGTACCTTTTAAGCCCAGCACTTAGGGAGACCGAAGCAAGTAGACCTCTTTCAGTTCTAGGCTCTCTTGGTCTACAGAGTGAGTTCTAGGACAGCCAAACAGCCAAACCAAATAGATAGATAGATAGATAGATAGATAGATAGATAGATAGATAGATGAATAGAACAAAAGAAAGAATGAAGGAAGGAAGGAAAGAAGGAAGGGAAAGAGAGAGAGAGAAAGAAAGAAAGAAAGAAAGAAAGAAAGAAAGAAAGAAAGAAAGAAAGAAAGAAAGAAAGAAAGAAAGAAAGAAAGAAAATCATGTCTGGTACTGGAAATCTAGCCAACTACCCTGGGTAAATGAAGTCACAGATCCTACAACTACCACTTTACTAACCCAGAATAATTTCTTACTATACTCTGAACATTTGTCCTTATACCCACAGATAATTGTAATCTTCATCCCTCATCCAGGAAACTTCTCTTTGCAAGAGACAGAGACCATTATAGAAAATCACAAAAAATCAAAAGGCAGAGCTGTGTAGCCCAGTCCAAATGAAAACATGTATTATACCTGCACCTAAAGCTCAGGGATCAATGAAGAAGTGAAAAGGTTGTATGAGCCAGTGGATGAGGCAATGGGTCCTAGGAATTTCAGAAGGTACACACATAAAATCTTAGTAATGTGAATGCCTAAACATGTGCTGAACATAGATGTCAATAGACATGATAAAGTGGATAGGAGAAGGGCCACAAGGCTTCAGTGTTACCTAATTTTTGGCAACTAAGAAATGCTTGAGAATCAGAAACAAAGTTTCCCAAGGGAAGAACATACTGATTGGTTATATAATACCAAATGGTCAGCCCTGAAACATACATAAAAATAACATTATATACATTGAGCAGGTTGTATTTAGGTACTTAGGGATATATAAGTATTTACATATATGTATGTAACAACAATTAATTTTTGAAAGCTCATGTAATTGAAAGAGAACAATGAAAGGTATATAGAAGGCTTTGGGGGTAGGAAAGGGAATGGGGAATTGACATAATTATATTATAATCTCAAAATACAAGAAAATTAATTGCATATGCACACAATAAAGTGCTGCAGTATTCAACTGAAAGCAAAATGAGACAAAAATAACAACCAACAACTAATCAAACAAAAGAAACACCCAAACAAACAAACAAACTAAAACAACTTTAAGTAGAAAATACACTAAAGAACAGTGGAAGACAGAATGTACTATACTTTCTCATTGACATATATATATATATATATATATATATATATATATATATATATATATATATATATATATAT
>NW_026596091.1:19542758-19568174 GCF_907164565.1 Psammomys obesus | reverse complement strand
TATATATATATATATATATATATATATATATATATATATATATATATTAGAGATATTACAAGGGTTTATTTTTGAAGGTAAATGTGCTAGAGACAGATTCCTTTTTAAGGCCATACAGTATTCACACATACCTGGAAAAAGTAAACTCATACCCTTATGTCAACATTTATTTTGCATATATATATATAGAGAGAGAGAGAGAGACAGAGAGACAGAGAGAGAGGAGAGAGAGAGAGAGAGATGTATAAATATAATTTAGAGCTGACTTTTGTGAATGCTCAGAACTGTTGTCACCTCCATTATACCTGTACATCAAATACATTTAAAATGTCCTGTTATATAGTCAAACTAATCAAGACATTTTCTAAATTAAATTGTTAACCAGCTATAAATTGTTTAACTTGTTTCAAAACAATTTGCACTCAAGAGCTGTTCTTACTGGCGTGTGCCACTTGCTGGTAAGATGCCTACTGCAACATATTACACAGTAAATGTTAAGCCGGCTAAGTTGGCTGAGGGTATTTTTTTTCCAAGCAATTCAAGTTTTAACCTGGAATAGGTTTCACTCCTGCCAATGCTCTTGGGCTATTTTTGTCAGGGATAAAGCATTCCAGTCATTGTTCCTAATGGGTGTCTGCTGCCAACTAACAACTACTTAAGGTACAAGGTATCATCAGGGAAAATCTTTTCAGAAGCTCGGAGAATGAAGAAGATTTACAGTCTCAAAAACCTGGTATTTCAATGCACATCCCATATGACAGGAGTCTACTGAGCGCACTTGAAAGGCTCTAACTAGCAGTGTTTTCAAAGCAAAGACTCATGACCAAACCTTTGGCAGAGTACAGGGAATCATAAGAAAGAAGGAGAGTTAGTCTGATGGGGAAAGGATAGGAGCTCCACAAGGACCAAATATATCTGGGCACAGGGTCTTTTCTGAGACTGACATTCAACCAAGGACCATGTATGGATATAACCTAGAACCTCTGCTCAGATGTAGCCTGTGGTAGCTCAGTAACCAATTGGTTTCCCATAGTAAGGGGAACAAGGACTATTTCTAACAGGAACTCAATGACTGGCTCTTTGGCCTCCCCACCCCCCAAGGGAGGAGCAGTTCTGTTAGGCCACAGAGGAGAGCTTTGCAGCCAGTCTTGAAGATATCTGATAAAACAGGATCAGATGAATGGGGAGGAGGTCCCCCCTATCAGTGGACTTGGAAAGGGGCACTGTGGAGATGAGGGAGGGAGGAAGGAACTGGGAGGGAATGAGGGAGGGGGACACGGCTGGGATACAGAGTTAATAAAATGTAACTGATAAGAAAAAAATAAAATTCAAAAAAAATCTGGTATTTCTCAATCCATGTTTGTAAACATTTTAAATCATTTGAAGTTACAAAAGTAGTAGCTTCAATTGTAGAAAGGAGATGGCCTTATTGTCACCAACTTTGACTCTAACCATAAAATATTATATTTCTTTCTGATGAAATAGGTAATATTTATGATACGTGCGATTGGTTAAAAAAATAAAGCCAGGTATATCCTAATCACTAAACAGTGATGTGAATACCAATGCTTTAAGTGACTATTTAAAAGTATGGAGCCATATTACTTCCAACATATCCATTACAAGTACATTTTCTGGGACCCTTTAATTTAGGATTCATATTTTTCAAAAGTCTGTCTGTATAGTCTGCAATAGCCTAAAACACTTCCCTATTTTTAGGAAAAGCGTTCTGACATAGCTTTAATGAAAGTCCAGGGAAGTTGAAATTGGTCTCAAATATAATGATAAAACCTATTCAAATGTGTTTTTTTCTGTTTGTGAGTATTTGTTTAGAAGGAATATATGGGACCCTTCCACATTACAGTAATATTCTGCTTCCAGAAAGAATTTGTGAAAATTCCAAACAATTCCATCTCCTTGAGTGTTACTAATTAAGATATAAAGAAATTATGTCTTGTACAAGGTTTAGTGGCATATGTGTGTTGTGTTATCTCAACATCCAAGAAACAGAGGCAGGACAATCATAAGCTCAAGGTCAGTGTGACTTTGAAATAGAGTGAGGCTGTTTCATGCAAAGCTCCAGTCATGCCTTCTAGCGGAGGGACAGAAGAGGAGACAAGGAAGGGATGGAAGGATTGCGAGGAGATGAAGGCGGGTGCCACAGCCAGTATACAAAGTGAATAAATTGTAATAAATAATTAACAAAAAATAAAGAAAGAATTTCAGCATAACCTTCAAGTGTCAGTAGTTGTGTTAGCATTTTATAAGCCTTCTTAATTTTTGAAACAATTTTATTGAGTTGAAGATATAATCTAATATTAAGACAATTGTATTCACAAATGTATTCTCTATAATAGCTAAATATTTTAAAAATCTAAACTGTATCAATGAAAGTTCATAAGAATATCAATTGGATCAGATCATTGTTTTATTTATTCCTTTAGTGTTTATGTGAGAAAAAGAATGGTTTCCTAGTAACAATTACCATATGCTTTAAAAAGATTGAATGGTTTGTTGGAAAAAAAAATCAAAATCAATCTAGATTTTTCTATCATTTTTATTCACATTGAACTAAAGTCTTATCCCCCAAACATGCAACAATACTTAGTTTTCTGTTATTGTTTATCTTATTAGTCTGGAATAAAAATAAACAATCCATTCCCCAGAACATGAGGCCCTTTGAAAACAGCACTCATCTAATTAAACATGCAATTAGACCATTTAAGCAGATTATTGCTAATTATAATGATTAAAATTTTTAGTTTGGCTCTCTTTCATTTACATGAAAGTTTAAAGTTAAAAGCCCAAAATGTTTGGGGCCATGTAGTGTTCTTGAATTTTTCTAAAGAAACTTGCCAAATGTTTTAATGAAATGATTCATTCCATTCATGATAAATTATGTGATAGGATAGGAACAGCTTTGTCTGAATCTAGAAGATTCTTGACAATCTCCTGATTTCTATTACATCCAGCATCAATTGATATCTCTTTAGTATTGAGTTTTATCAAACACTAACTTGCATTATATGACGAATAAGGCATAAAGTAATGATGGTCTTTCTAGGTTGAGGAGAAATTATAACTTAGTACACAAAACTAAATAAACACCTGTATTACAGGTCTCCAACATGCCAGGCCCTCTCCTAGTCATGAAAACATAATGATGTCTAGACAGCTATGACTCCACCCTCTCCGAGTGCTAGAGCTTCTTTGCTAAATATCATTATGCCTCTTCGTTTGCAGCTCCATTTATATTATGTTCATGTCTAAAACTCTCAAATATGTACTTTTTCTGAGCACAATTAGAGGACTATCTCACGCTGGTCAGTCTTAAATGATTTAACACTACACCAAGAGTGAAGAAAAGTAAAAAGACATGCAAAAATTTAAAATTAACATTCAAAATTTTCTAACTGTGAACCCCACCAGATTTTTAAGCAATCTATATTCTTCCTGCTAAAAAGATGCAAATCATGCTAAGGTAATTCTATTCATTATGTTGTAGATGGTATGTACAAATATGTTTTATATGCATATACTCATAAATCTACAAAATGTATATCTTACAGAACACATTTCAATTAAGTCATTAATTCTAATCAGATAGCTATTATCAATCACATTCTATATTAATAGCTGACTGACGCATCATTTAGTGAAAAGATTTCTTATTTAGGTGTCAAGTGAGGTTATTTAAACCATAGATCCTGGTTAATGAAATGGATAAACTTAAACATGAAACTCATTTTTATCTATTATTTTATCTTGAAATGGTGAACAGACAAACCCCCAAATCAAGGCCTCATATAATCTGCTGCATTATATTAAATCTATTCCAAGACCCACCATGACTTCTTTCATGTTCATTTTCAAATACTTATATTTAATGTCATTGACCTCTGATGCAGTATCTCTGTCTCTGTCTATCTTTGTCTCTCTCTCTCTCTTTCTCTCCTCCAGGCTAAAAAGGAAGCAATCAATCTCTGGAATAGCTTACATACCCCTCCTCATTGATACCTTTGTTCACCACCCTCAATTTGAATCCATAAAAAATATGACCCTTAGCAACATCTTTCTATTTTCCCAGAGAAACCTGAATTGCTGTTAAACTTCCAGTTTTTATTATCTCTTCATCACAATTTTGCATTTAAATATCATGCCACAAGTGTTTGTGGAGTTCCTTTGAGTGGCATTTAGCTTTTGGGTAGACCAGAAGGCACAGCAACAAAAGTGACACAATGAAAATGTACTATGTAGTTTGATAAAGGAAACTCATGGGTGCATTTGAAAGCTTAGGACACTGTAAGTTGGCACACCAGTGATGGAATTTTTGAACAGACTTAAACAAATCTTCCCAACAAACAATTCTGAAGAAAAGATTTGTTTGCCAGAAGCACAGTTTCTTTATGAAGACAATAAACCCTTTCAAAATAATTTTTATACAATTTCATGGCGTTTAAAGAAATGTAAAAATGCTACAGTAATGGCACTACTAAAATTCACAGCAGAACTTGAACTGGGCAGCTGGGGTAGGTGTTCTGTACTGTTTACAAATATGTTGCCACTATTAATAAATTACTCTAGTTATAACAGACACAATTTGCTTTTAAAAATGTATGGAGACAATTCTATCTTAACATTTAATAAAACAAATATTTGAAAAATACCATATTTATCATATTATTATGTTATTAATACCTGAAAGTGGTTGAGAAGGCATTACACTATTTCTTATGGCTTTTTTTTTTTTTTTTTTTTTTTTAGTTTCTTGAAGAAATTTAGTCAACATAACATTAACTTTTTGGAATGGGTTTAAAACAGGATATTCAAAGTAGATATTTGTGTAGAAAACTGAAGTATCAAGAATTACTTTTAAAGTTGTATCACTATATTATCACGCAGAAAATTTTAAATAATTATATCATTTCCTACCTTGTAATTGTATCCATTTAAATTTGCAGTAAGCAAATTGTGACAAGCACAAACAGGCATAATGAAGAGGAGAGAGTGCTTGGAAAGCCCCTCTGCCAAAACAAGTATGCTAAAAAAAAAAAATAAAGCCTGTCTAACATTGTCTTTGCACTGTTTGCATAAAAATGTAACATTTGAACTATAAATAGAATAGTTATTGTATTGAAATATAAATATGGATAGTAACCCATTATCGCAAATTCAATCTCTCTCTCTTCCTCTCTCTCCTGCCCTCCCTCCCTCTCTCGTCTATGGTTTAAGTACATGTATTTAAACCTCAGTTAATGCAAGCTTGATGTATTAAGTCAAAGTAAAGTGGCGATAATAAAAGTCTGAGGCACGCAGCTGCTTGACTCCTCTTTGAGTGCCTAAGCCACCTAAAGTTCTCAAAGATACAGTCCATAAAAAGTTCCTCTTGCGAATATTTTCACTTGGGAACCTTCCAGATTTTAGAAATGCCCCACTCTCAGGGGAAACCAAAACATTGTTTCCAGGTTATATCAGCAGTTGTACTTTATTTCTAACAAGTGACTGGAAATCCAAGTTATATCTTTCCCAAACTCTTAAACTGTTTCAAAAAATAATATTCTAAACCTGTGCTTAAACCAAACATAACTTGTTATTCTTCCTTCTCCAAAGTTCAAGTCAAACTAAACAGAAAATGCTAGTGAGTATTGAACTCAAGCTGTCATAAAAAGTGAGTTAAAATCAGTCATGATTTTCCATAATCCTTGGCCTTCATCAATACAGACCTATATTCTGAAGAGCTGGATCTTTCTAGATCCTGACTTCCAAGGGCGTTTTGTGCTTTCAAAACAATTTTCATCAGAACCGAAGCGTAAGGAAACATTCTTTCACACATAGGGAACTGAGTCGAAACACACACACCACACACACACACAAACAAACACACACACACACACAAACAAACACACACACACACACGGGGGGGGGATTTTTTTACCTGTTTTTATGTCGTGTCTTCAGCAAATTTCTTCCAAAGGGAGCCATGGTCAGTCCAGCAAGGCAAGGAATTAACACAGTCCTTATCACAAAATGATCTGGGCCCGGAGAGGGAGGGGTGTCTAGGTCTCTCTGGTGAAAAGAGGAAAGCTGGAGGCTTCCTTTTCCCCTCCTCAGATGTTCCTGGCTTTCAGCTCATTAGCAGCCAGCTGAGAGAGTTGCTGGAAGTTGTGCAATTGCTGCCTAACTTTGAACTGCGGGATTGTTGTGGCTGCTGCGCCTAAGGAGACCAGCCCAGCTTCAGCCTGGGAGGTGTTTGCTTGGAAGCAGAAAAACCAGAGAGAAGAGAGAAAGTCCGAAAGAGAAAGAGGAAAAGTAGGAGAAGGAAGGAGGGAGGGAGGAAGAGAAAGGGGAGAGAGGGAAGGGAGAGACTATTGTGTTCCCTAGTTAGTTGCCAACTAGCTAAACTCTGAGACCTGCCAATCCTACAGGCATGGTAATAGTCATGGAATGGGAATTTCACTCGACTTGGAAACCCCCCTTTTCCTGCTTTCCACACCCAACCACACAAGGTGCACACACATAAAAGATTTAAAACTAACCCCCTCCCTCTGCTGCCTCCTGCCAGCCAGCTCCAGTCTGTGAAAAGTAATCTGATCTTGGCAAACAGAAAGGAGGAGGAAGAATGCTTTCCCTACCAACTGACTCCATACACACAAAATAAAAACCCTCTTCTGCCCTAAATGCAAGCATGGTAAGGTCAGCTGAGGAGTGCAGCTATTTAGAAATCAGATTCCCTAGTTCTTCATTTTAAAAAGGTCCTCCCTCAACTCCATCCCCCAACTCATCCCCCTCCTGTCACCCCCCACCCCTCCTGAACACTCTCAAACTGATCTTCCACAAGGTGATGGACCAAGGGCTGCAGGGCTCACAAATCATTGCCTAGTGTAGAAAGGCTCACGGTGCTGGCATCCATTAGCCTTGTTAGATCACTTAAGGTGTTGGATCAAAAGGTGTGTGTGTGTGTGTGTGTGTGTGTGTAAAACTCAAATGCATGACCTGGCATATAACAGGAAAAGTATCCAGGGGAAAGGTGCTGGACGATTTACTTCTAGGCGTTCATACCTAACAGCACCCCTTAGCCCCCAACCAACAATTGCTCCTGCTTCCAGAACCCAGATCTTAATCACAGGCTTGTGGTGGCTGGTGAGGGGTGGGGTGGAGAAACTAGGAAGGAGAAAGCAGCAGTGGCCTGTGGGCTTTACAACTTCCCTTCTCAGATTGATGCCTGAGACCCAGCAAAGCTGGGACCCCAGAAGCAGCAAACAAGACATGATTGCAAGGGGCCCTTTTCTTCAGAACTTTGCAGTGCACAGAAGAACTTTCTTTCACGAAGTAGTCACAACTTCAAATAGATGTTATGTATATGTGTTTTATATTAAATAAAATTATATTTTTTTCATAATCTTATGTGTTATGCATATGCCCCTGAACCATTATAAATTTAAAATTATACTAAACAGTATTATAATTCAATTACATTTTATAGCCCTAGAAGAACTATTTAGGAACATATAATTTCTTTAAAAGCTAGAAACTTTTACAATAATAAAGGAGCCAATCCTACGTTTTGTTTCTCTGTGTGTATAACTACATGAGCACCCATGTGCATTTTTCATGCTTACTTTTTCTATATATATATTTTCTATGTAATAAAAACCACATAATCTGGGGTATACTTTTTTTCTTTGCTACCACATAAAATGGTGTAAGTAATTAAGAACGCTTACATAGTTTCTCTAAGTTATTATTGCTTTCTACAGCTTGCTGTTTATATATTAATATAATAATTTTGTCAATTTGTAGAAAATTTTGCTTTTGTTAATGTCTCTGGTATTCTATCATGTCTTTATTAACATTATTTGTATAAGTATATGTGTATAATATCTTTTAGTAAAGACTCCTAATGGAGAAAAAGGAAACAAATTTACACCTTTACTAGCATAAACCTTATGTTACTTACAAGTTATCACAAAGGAGTTGCCTTTAAGATGTTATTAATTCTCACATAAAATATCCTTTAATACTCTTTATGACAAGCTCATGTGTAAGAGTTAAACACAGAGAGGTTTGTATACATTAAACAAATATATTTTTATTTATCAATTATATATCACTAATAATGGGAAAATAGCACAAAATGTTGCCATCCCTTAGCAATTAAAAATGGAGAAAATATAAAACATAGACCCTAGTACTAAAATAGAATAATAAGGCAGTGCCAAACCTAACCCTAAAAGACAATAACAAAAATTGTGTTTTATAACATTTGACTCACTGATGAGAATATATTGAATAGGTAATTTGAAAGGTGTGGGTTTTATTTTATATTTTTTTCTGAAGTTTAACACTCTCATGCTTTTCTCTGCTTATACAATTGTAGGAAATCATATTTACTATGTGTAATATAACGGCATGTGCAATTGTATGAATGAACTTAGCTTTCTGTACGATAACCTTCAAAATATTCAGTGTTGAAGCCAGACTTATTATCAAGAGTTTTCCCAAGAAAATAATGTTTCTGATAAAGTCTGGTGTTCACTGATTATTTGTTTTGCTAAGTAAATGAAATGGTTTGCTAGGAATGTTGATATGTAGTATTAACCTAAATACTTTTCCTCTCAGAATTATCCAAAATTTTGAAATAAGGAAAATAATGACACCCTGACCTTCCAATGCTATGAATGAACACTTGTCTAATAGTGATTATTTGCAGGATTATTTGGGTTTCTGAAACAATGTATTCTTACACTGCTTGCTGAGGATGAGCCTGATGTTCAGCTATAAAACAAACTAGATAAGCTGCAAATGACTTCTGTTTAGGAACAATCCAAATGATTTTGATGGTGGATGATAGCTAGCTTTTTTCTTCCTGTGAAAACAAAGTTGAGCCCAAATAGAGAAAGCATACTTTCAATGTTATGATTGGAACCTGTTTTGGAATCTTTAGAAGCTGGAGAAAATTAAGTCACTAGAGCCAGCCTTTAAAGGTTATATCAAGCCCAGTTTCCATCTGTGTTCTGTGCCTGGATCCATGGCAAAGGTGTGAACCAGCATCACCTCTACTCCTGACCCTGCACCTCTCACTCATGGTGAACTGAGCTCAACTTTCTCTTAACCAACTTGTTCATGAGCCAAAGTGAATCTTCATTCTCTTCAGTTGTTATGTCAAGCACTTATCCACAAGTATACAGAAGCAACTAATATCTTATCTTTCATATTTATATTGGCATCTGAAAATCAAAATAGATGACATTAAATTTAATAATGACAAATGAATAGGTTTCTAAATAAGCAGATATTTGAATAATTCAATATTTACACTATGTATATATTTAAATTACTTTAAAATATTTAAAATAATTAAAATTTTAATCTGTGATTAGATTGATACCAAAATATAAAAGTGTTAAAAAATCTCAGAGAAAACCATAGTTGTGTAGGTTATAAACAAGAGATATATGTTTTTTGGTACAGTTAATTTTTAAGGTGTAGAAGTGTAGACTAAGCTGTGTTGACATTATGAAGTCTCATTCCCTTGTTGGCAAGTAAATTTCAAGACGATTTGAACTGCCCTTTGAGTGCACACAATGGGGTGTAGAGCCTTGGCACATCCAGGAAGCCACTTACATCAACACCTCCACTATCTTCCTCCTCCAGTACATTATAAAGCTAATGTTTGAAAATACTCCACTCCTTACCAGTCTGGAGACAGGGAGGACCTGGGGAGATGCATGGTAAAGAATCCAGAGCAGCAAATATATAAGGTAAACAAGTTCTGAGAGCTAATGTCCAACATGGAAGACATGTGAAACAAGCATTAAATTCGGGGTTTTGGTTTAAGGAGTGGATTATAACTGTTCTTGCCAGAGGAAAATACATTTGTTTCAAAAACATACAAACAACAACAACAAAAAAAAAAAAAACTTTTCACCAACACAAAGGGTGTCAGGTTTTCTTATCATGTAAAAATGACATATTTGCTAATTTGTTCCATTACAACAAGTGCGTTACATACATGTCCCTCATCTGTTATTTATCTTAAATATACAAAAAAAAAAACAGCTAAAATAAGCATGAGCAAATACCATCTCATCCCCAGAGTAAATCTCTTAAAGCTTTTATAGAATCAACTTTTTTAGCCCAGATTGCTGTTATTATTGAGTTTCCCTAGAATGTGTGGCTTCACTAAATGACATAGAAGTTAAAGTTTCAGTGTTCTAACTACACTGGCCTCTGTGTCACAACTCTGGTGTTTCCTTTTATGGACTGTAAGTAAATGGTTCACTGGTCTGAGTCTTGGTTTTATGCTCTGGAAAATGAAAAAAGGGATAAGACTACTTTTGAACTTTTTTTTCAACTTTCAGAAAAGGTTTTTCTTAAAAATGTTCTTATATAGATGTTTTATAAACTTTGTACTAGTCATTTCCTTTTCACATTTTAACAATTAAATTGGCTTACTTGTATTTTTATCAGAGGCATCTGTGTTGGTATGAGCCAGTTTTCCCTCGGGCCTGTGTTAAAAAGAACAGCAGACCTGAAGTTCTAAGTCTGGGATTACACACAAGTGACTATGAGCTAATTTGTCACCACTTACATGGTAATGTGTGAAAAAAATAATGCACTAGATAATTTGTTAATATCAATCAGCTCATCTAATTTTCAGAGAACGGTGCTCTCAATTGAAAGAAAATAATAAAATATGCAGCCTTTTGTTTGGACAAGAGAGAAAAGATCAGAAATAATTAGAGCCTGTTAGATGGGTGGCATGAAAACCAGTCTGTGAAACATTAGACAATCGGGATGTGGCTGATAAAATGGCATGGGATAAAACAGAACTACCTACAGAAGAATGTACATAAATCCACACGTATTTGTGGATGATATATAGTTCGGCTGAATCCTAGAGATTGTGCAGGATTGCCATGGCTGATACCAAGTCAGTCTCTGTCATCTGCAGTCCTTTCCCGCCTTAAGTCTGCTCATGGTTACAGAAGATATGTCTGGAGCCCAGGTTGCTGGCGGCTTTCCCACTAAAGCCAATGAACTCATAGCTGTAAGTGTCAAGACTTGTGAAGTACCCTGACACATTTTCGGATGGGGAGAAATAACAATCTTGAAAGCTGTGAGTAAAAAGCAGAGCTGAGAGTCCATTTCAGCTAAAAGACCTATGGCGGCCATGTTTTTGACTCCCCATAAAAGGCTAGAAAGGCACTCCTAAGCTTTGTCAGACTTATGTAGTTGAGGTATATAATTAGTCATCCAGCTCCAATGGGTGTGCCCATTAAAAATAGCTTTTAATTAATTAAACTCAGTGTTTGAATAGCTGACTGGCTGGGTGTTGGCCAGATGCTTGTGACCTAAATAAAAGGCCAAATGTTTTCAATAAGTAGCCATGGCTGTTATTAACTTTAATGAGATAAAGTAACAAATCTATGTAAGGCAGGTTATTACTAGCCATTGCTCAGCATCATGGAAAGCTTGGAAAGCCAGGAAACATGGTGTTTAAAAAAATTTCTAAAAGTGCATGTATATGAAAACACGTCCAGAATACACGCATCCACACTAAATAATATTGCAGTACTATTCTATATATGATACAAGGTAACTGTGTGTTTGACATTTTGTCACATGTTGGTGATAGGGGAAGATAAAGCTACTCTGATTGTATCATATGATTTGAATTGAAAGTAAACTATTGATCAACTAGATAATGAGTCCAAACTATGAATAAAACTAGAATACATGATGATTTTAGAATCAGTCTCAAAAGCATACAAACGCTCTGTGTCTAGGTTTTCACTGTATAAATAAAGACCATGGGGCACATGCTTAGGGCCCTTGTTCATCTGTTTGACTTGCACAGAACAGAACCAAAACAGATTAAATAGGTTATGCCAGTGTGCTAGTTATGGTTAGATGTCAATACACACACACACACACACACACACACACACACACACACACACACACACACATATAAAGCTGAAGTCTCCACACTGAAAAGGAGCTCATATCCACATAAAGATTCATGTTTATGCTATGAATTCTGAATCCAGAATGGAATAAGTTAATTTAAATATTTCTAATCTTAAGGAAACTATGAGGCACTAGAACAATTGTTTTGCAGAATAACTAATCTTTTGACTCTGCAAAACATACACATTAATAGAAAAGAATTCCCATTCTAAAGCGTTAGGCTAATTTTATGATGCAAGTTCTTTTTGAATAAATAAGAGACAGATATGGAAATAAATAAGAATCTGTATGTTTCCAGGTATTACTTTGGTAGGTTCTTTTGTTTTTGCTGTGCTAGGGATCAAATGTGTGCTGTCCCACTAAGCCATAGTCTGAAACCTGTGTTCTGTTAGACAGAGGGAGACTCAATTATTCACTACCCAGAGACGTAATATCATAATCTAGGATGGCCCCAAACTTGCAGGCCTAGTACTCACAATCTTCCTCCCTGAGTCTATGGGTTCTGGGATTACAGATGTGCATTACCAAACCTGGCATAATTCTTTACATATTCCACAGTGACTGAATGATTTGTTGCAGAGAATTGGTAGCAGGGTATTGCATTAAATTGAGAAAAAAAAATCAGAATGCCAGCCACTGCTATCTGTAGCTTAAAGAAAGGGTTCAAACTTGTTTTTGATTCAGCGCATTTGAAAGTTTTACAGGAGATTGCCATCTGTTCTTTTTAAACCCTTGAGATATCTTCAAATATTAATGAAAAAAAGCTTTATATCTGATTTTCTTTTTTGAATAGTATTATGCAAGTTGGAATTTAAAGTAGGATATGCTTGAATTTAAAGAAACATGCAAAGAAAAATGCATATTTTAATAGTAATGATTTTTAGCAAATGATAAAATAGTTAACATATTAGTACTAAAAAGATATAAACAAAATGTTAATTAATGAGGATTGCTCCTACTTGTTTATGTTTGGTTCATATTTAACAGACATAAAGCCTGAAACTTTTTTGTTTTTTCACAAAAATAAATGCTTATTGTACTTGCATAGCATGAAGGCATTGACTAAAGCCTCCTATTCAAAGAAGAGAAGGCATAATTCCACCTTAGAAAATTGTGAATCAAATGGGGAGTGGTATATAAAAGGTCATTCCATGAGCTGAGTTCTTGATAAAGTATATTTGTGATAAGGGAAATGGAAGAAACAAACCTTTGGGAATGGAGAAAAGTCACACAATTGAAGGGTGCCATTATATAAATGTTACTGTTATTTAAATGCTATCAACCATACAATAAATCACCTATGCCGATTTTTGTTCATTAATTGATACCTCACTCCTGTAGAGTAGGTGGGAAAGGGTTGCTTTTATGAAATGCATTCCTTGCTTTGTGAATGTGAATCTGAATTTAGCATTAAGCAACTTTTTTTTCTGGTGCTGTGGAACCATTCTAGTCTTGTGTGTATCAAAGGCATGACAATAATTGTTATTATGGACTGGATTGTTCCTCAGTCTAAAATCAGATAGTGAAAATGTAAAATCCACTTTTACTTGAGGACAGGGCCTTTAATTAAATAATGAAGAACAAAGGAGTCACAAGAATTAGCCTTTAAACAGAACAGGTTCCTGTCCCTACAGAAAGAGAAAGAGATGTCAATTTCTGTCACCACTTAGACTCAGAGGTAAGTTTGTATGGGTATCAGTACAAAGCAGTAATATGCTTATAACCTAAAAAGAAATTAATAATGAGAAAGTGGATTTTTAAGTACTGTGGTTATGATTTTCTAACTTTGAAAATGGTAGGAATGTAAAGTTTGTCAACTTTAGCCACTCTGTGTATGTTTTATGAAGGGCCAAACAGAATAATAGGCTCATCAAACACCAATAACCTTGAACCAAGTTTTCTAGTAGAGCACCTTATTGCTTTTGTTCACTAAGAAAACAAATAAACAGAAACTGTGAGTTATCTTCTATTCCTGTGTGTTCTGTAATTAAAAATGGCTGAACTAGCACCTAAAGCTAGAATCCCTCTCAGAATGCCCACCCACTTGTACATACTTTCTCTTTGAGCCCCAATATCATAAATTTTTCAGTGACCAACGGAGTCCAAAGAATGCTAAGTTGGTCATATTATTTAAACACATAAGAAAAAGCAAACACTGTACTGTTATTACTATGGCTTAACAGACAAACCTTGGCCACGTGAACTAGGATACAGTATTGAAACCTTGATGTATAGATCGGAGTAGTTGAAATGTGCACCTCTGTATGTGCAGATCAGTGATATAACATGTGGTCTATGACAGCAGCATTAACTTTGGCATACTTATAGGGGTCTGAGCTTGAGACAAGAGTGATCACAGAGGTAAATTTCAATACTTACCCTTTGAGATAAATCCTATGAAAACAATGAAACTAGGACAGGACAGAAAATCTGTAAGTTGAAGTGTACCATTAACAGGTTTTTTTTTTTAATATGTTGTTGATTGGAATAGAATTGTGTTACTTACCTTTTCACTTTTTCCATTTAGCTCCTCCCAGATCAGATACCCTCCCTTGAATCATTTCCATGTCCCCCAAAAAGATAACCTCTTTTCCTCCTTTTCTTTTATCATATTTGCTACATAAGCAAGTGTGTCTGTGTGTGATCATATATGTACAAATATGTAGTAACACAACATATTGAGTCCATTTTTGTTTTGTGTGTATATATTTTCAATGGCCACAGTGCATTGAACAACCAACAAATGAGCTCATCCATGGGAGACACTAATTCTTTTTGCAGTAATCAGCTGGGCAAGGAGAGAGATCAGAATAAAGAAGGAGGAGGAACAAATGACTTCAATTCTTTGTTAAAGCCTCAAGGGATCATATTGCTTTATACTTCCCTAAAATTATACATAATATATATATATATATATATATAATTGTGCATATAATATAGATATTTAAAATATATGCACAATTATATGTGCATACACTATATATGTCTACAACATACACATATATATGTGTGTGTGTATGTGTGTGTATATATATATATATATATATAATTTTAAGGAATCTAAGTTGAGCCACTTGACCTGACAGTGCTCCTCATAAGATCTATGGACTAATGAAAACATGTTACTAGCCAAGAGGAACCTCCTTTCAAAGAGTTTGACAGAGAAATCCAAATGACCCTCAAAACAATATAGATTATCAATGTCACACCTGGTTACTGCTCAGGACTAGAGGGTGAACCCCTACTGAAGAAGACATCACATTCTTAGGACACACACCTCAGGTGACTTGAACTGGATCTAACCTGAAAGCCTCTCCCACGTGGGTCTAGCTTCCATGGTTTCAGAAAATACTATATGAGATGCCAAGGGAGGGAAGCAATTCAGCAGTCCTACCCAGCTGTGATGGGCCTAGGAACCAAGACAATTACAAGCATGTCAAGATATACACAAAGATGCAAATGAGGGCATTCATATATTGTTGGCAAGCAACAGCTTTCTAATTGGACTTAGGTTCCACTCACAGCAGGAGAGAAATTATGCTTGATATGAAGACATAGCCAGCTTTCTGGTGCTAGTGGAGTCATGGACATTAGAAAATAATCAACTACTGTCACTAAGAAAAATAACCCTTAGTACATTCTGAATATTATCCTCATATCACAGATAAGTATAGCTACCAACTTTTATCAAAGACACCACTATTTACAGTAGGTGGAGACTATGCCAAAAATAAAACACATCTGGAAACAATGTAGAGAGATCAACAGCTCATGATGATCCTATCCTCATCATGGTTTTCTAATTGATAGCTTAGCAGGAAAAGGGTACAGAAAGTTTGTATGGGACAGAATATCAAGAAATCTGTTGTGAACCATTCTGTCCTAGAAATGGCTGCATAAGCAAAATCAGAAAAATACAATATCAATAAACATGTTTATGTGCAAGGAGAAAATTTTGTGGATTCTGCTCCTAAACAATGAATTACAGGCAATGATTCACATTTTTATGTCATTTACTCTAAGTGCTGTCTGTTAGCAGGATTGAGTTGCTCTCTGTAGATAAAGAGGAAAGGACAGGGGACATACTAATTTTCCCTCTATTAGAATTCTTTAATCAGGTAATTGATAAATTTCTATTTAAAACATTGAGACTATATTGTGGAAAGAACCCACTGGCTTAGACTTCGATACAGAAACAAAGTTTCATTGCATATCAGCATTGTAAAAATTAGAATCTAATATAATGGTCACATATGTGAAAACAAGATTACTGTAAGGAATAAAGGGACTTAATGATTTTTTTTTTCATGTTCATTCATTAAATAGGTGAAGTTCACTGTTAAGTTCTTGAGTGCAGAGTAGTCCTCAGTGACATTCTGATCAGCCAAGGTAGGTTGGGTTTGGTATGTTGTTCACGAGTAGAGACAAATTAAATATATATAAAATGTGCAACATATATTCAGTACTTTTCACGATTAAGTGAAAAAATGACTGAAGTATCCACCTTGCTTTGGAAGTCATATGTGGAAGTGAAAATACCGTGAAATTAAAACTTGTCACAAATCTCCCCGAACAGTTCACAATAACTGTTTTACCTTTTCATTGTGTGACAAAATATTCAAGGAAGTCAGCTTAATAAAGAAGATAAAAACAACCTTCATTTCGGTTTATGTTTTCAAAGCTTTAATCCATAGTTGCTTTAGACACGGTATATCATGCCAAGGGTGGTTATGTGTGTTTCCAGGGACAGGGTTGGGAACATTTTTTTTCTTATTTTTATTATTATTTTTTATTATTAATTACACTTTATTCACTTTGTATCCCCCCATAAGCCCCTCCCTCCTCCCCTCCCGATTCCACCCTTCCTCCCCCTTCTTCACGCATGCCCCTCCCCAAGTCCACTGAGAGGGGAGGTCCTCCTCTTCTTCCCTCTGATCCCAGTCTATCAGATCTCATCAGGAGTGGCTGCATTGTCATCTTCTGTGGCCTGGTAACACTGCTCCCCCTTCAGGGGGAGGTGATCAAAGAACAGGCCAATCAGATTATGTCAGAGGCAGTTCCTCTTCTGATTACTATGTAACCCTCTTGGACACTAAACTGTCACGTGCTACATCTGTGCAGAGGTTCTAGGTTATCTCCATGAATAGTCCTTGGTTGGAGTATGAGTCTCTGGGAAGACCCCTGTGTTCAAATTTTCTGGTTCTGTTGCTCTCAAGGAGACAGTAAGTGGCATTTTTACGGGACCTACTCATATGACCCGACCCGTTTCTCTCAAGTCCCGCTTGTTCTTTTTCTTCATGTTCTTCTTTTAATATTTTAGAAGTCATCAGTGAAGCTACTAAGCTCTGAGATTTTTCCGTAATGCGAAACCGTTTTGCTATTGATTCAGTCTTCTTACACACATTCTGGGTCTGCACACATGTTCTACCTTCCGTGATCTGTTCTTCATAGGTGGTATATATGTAGGAATTTGCTTAACTCTTCTAACCAATTTGTTGATATGTAATTCTACAAAATATTTTGTTATCTTTGGAATTATTTTCTTTTAATTTAGCTGTTTTTTCTAATCTATTTCTTTCTGTTCTGTTTCTTTTCTATTCCTTCATTTTGTTAACATTTAGTTTACTTTGATCTCTTTTGTTTTATCACTATTTAATTAAATTTTTATTTTTTATATTAATTACAGTCTATTCACTTCATATCCATGCTGTAGCCCCTACCCTCATTTCCTCCCAGTCCCATCCTCCCTCCCTCATTTCCTTCCATGCCCTTCCTCAAGTCCACTGATAAGGGAAGTCCTCCTCCCTTTCCATCTGACCCTAGCTTATCAGGTCTCATCAGGACTGGCTAATTGTCTTCCTCTGTGGCCTGACAAGGCTGCTCCCTCCCTCGGGCGTGGGGGTGGTCAAAGAGCCAGCCACTGAGTTCATGTCAGAGACATGCCTGTTCCCCTTACTAGGTTACTCACTTGGATATTGAGCTGCCATGGGCTACATCTGAGCAGGGGTTCTAGATTATCTCCATGCATGGTCCTTGGTTGGAGTATCAGTCTCAGAAAAGACCCCTATGCCCAGATATTTTGGTTCTGTTGTTCTGCTTGTAGAGCTCTTTTCCATTCCACATCTTACTATCTCCCTGTTCTTTCAAAATATTCTCCTCACTCTGCCCAAAGTTTGGTTATGGATCTCAGCATCTGCTTTGATACACTGCTGGGCAGAGTCTTTCAGAGGCCTTCTGTGGTAGGTTCCTATCCTGTTGCCTGTTTTATCATTTTTTATGGTATAATGACAGGTTGATCATTTCATTCTTTTACTGTGTCAAATCAGTGAGTTATTCTTTCTTCTTAAGACTGTACTCCATGACTAATTTTCTGTGTGTTATTTTAAAAATTTAACTCCATGCTATTAGGGTTTTTTGTTTGTTTCAATTTCTTTCTTTCTTTATTGATTTTAATAACATGTTGCTTAATTTACACATATTTGTAAATTTTACATAATTACTTCTAGTATAAGTTTCTAATTTCATATTATAGTAATTAGAAAACATCTTTGATGTGATTCAGTAAAGACAATGAGAAAATAGTTGAAACTATTATAATCATAGTCTGTGATACAAACTAATTGATTTAATGTTTATTTTAAAAAAGAGAAAAGTATTGGAATTAAAGTTCTAAAGCTTATCCACAGAAAAAAGAGAAGTAAAAGCAGTTTAAAGTAAAATAACAAGAAACAAAGAAATAAAATTGTTAAGAATGGCAGTCATTCTACAGTGACTAGTGCCTATTACATTACCTCCAACCTATGGGGATGAAGACCTAATGAGAGTAAGTCAGTTTCTCAACACAGATTGATGTTCCATGAATGAACCTACCCTTAGGGCACGGTATAAGGTTAGATTTCTGCCATCAAAACAAATATTGGTAAAGTGGGCAAAAGCAATTTGTAATCAATTTAAGTATACCTAGCCTTCATTTCTCTCTGCGAAAAACAGAATTCCAAGACCAGTTCTCGCTAACTTTTCCAGGTCTTTTCTTTCACGGAGTCAGTGACTCGTGGCGATTTTAAAATTCTGTCTAATATTAATAAAAGCTCCCAGCTGTCATGCCACTCTCACATACTAGTGCCTCCACCTAGAGTGCAGAGTGGGAAATGTTCTCTTCAAATCCTACTATCCCTTGGGTTAGACTGTAAGTTCACTTTCTCTTTTGCTGTTTATGCTAATTTGTATCCACTTAAAGCAATGCAGTGCCTACAGAATCCAGTTAAGTTTGCACAGTAAGAAAAATTCTGGGGTAAAGGTCCTATATATTTAAGATCTATGCCATATACAAAGGGAAAAAAGAATGGCTAATATAACGACAAACATTCTAAAGCCTAAATATCTTATTCTTTTACTCAGGGTAGTTTCAAGTTAAAAGCATTAGATTATCCTTTATTGGAATAATATTTTCTGTATTATATTAACCATAAAATATTTCTTGCCTTGAATTGAATATTGTATTATTGGTTTTACAAAGATTAACTTCATTGGCAATTAAATAATTTTTCTTCTCATCAATACTCTGGCAAGAATATGTACCTATACTTAAGTACTTATACTTAAGCCATCTATTATATTTCTTATTTTTAAGTCTTTGTATTTGGTGCAGTGTCGTCCTATGAATTTTTATGTTTTTCCTGTTTATGTAAAATCAAAGTAATCTGAGAACATATCTCTCATAGATATTTTCAGTAAATGCATTTAGATTCAGATTTAGATTAGTCTTAGTTCTCTGTTGTCGCTTGAAAATGGCTGTTTCTAGGCTGTATTGTTCACTCTTGCCTCCATCTCTGACAACTTGATGTTGCATAGATGCTCTGTTCAAAATGATTCATCAAATTGGGAGGATTTACAGGTGCTCTTAGTATAACTTACACCCACTTAATTCTCAATGGTAACTTACAAAATGTCACCTGCTATTTAAAACAATACTCAAGAGTCATTGAAAGTAAGTTCTCTCCTACTTTCTCATGTGGTTAAGAATTATCTCAAAATATGTTTTCATGATAGGTACCCTTTATAGATTACAGAATGAATGTACTTTTTGAGATGTAAGGAAAAGATAGCAGTTACGTAACTGGTAGGGCTGTTTGAAATTTCTTTAACTCATTTCATTATCAGTATTTATAAAATTCTTACTACCAGAAGTACTATTTCCTGTTCTGCTAAATAAGGCAAATATAGGAAGGAGACAAGACAAAACAGATTCTTATTTTATATATATAATTGGCAAGAATACATAGGCAAAACTGTAAATGATTGACTTGGTCACCAATGAAGTGGGTTTAAAAAGATGACTAATAGCCAGGTGTTGTTATAAAAAACTTCATGACGAATGACTCCAAAAACTAATTATTTAAAACCAATCAGTTAAAACATTCCACATTACTATTCAGGTAAACCAAGCTTAACTAAAAAGCCTCTGAATTATATTACATAGATTATGTCAGGTGTGATTGCTTAATCCACATGTTTCTTTGGGTGTTGAGTTCATTGAATAATATTTATCTTTTTAAATTTATTTTTTATTTTTATATTAATTACAATTTATTTGCTTTGTATACCAGCTGAAGCCCTCTTCCTAATTCCCTCCAAGTCCTACCCTCCCTCCCTCTACTCCTCCCAAGGCCCTCTCCCAGTCCACTCATAAGGGAGGTCCTCCTCACCTTCGATCTGACCCTAGCCTTTCAAGTCTCATCAGGACTGGCTGCATTGTCCCCCTCTGTGGCCTTGCAAGGGTGTTCCCCCCTCTGAGCAGGGGTTCTAGGAAATATCCATGAATGATGTCCATCCAGTTTGTCTTTTTGAGTGAAGATTGATTGTCCTACCCAGGGTCCTCCTTCTTGCTTGGTTTCTTTAGGTGTATAGATTTGTATAGGTTTATCTTATGTTATATGTCTAATATCTACTTATAAGTGAGTATATACCATGTGTGTCTTTCTGCTTCTGGGATAACTCACTCAGGGTGATCTTTTCTAGATCCCACCATTTGCCTGCAAATTTCATGATTTCCTTGTTTTTAATTGCTAAGTAGAATTCCATTGTGTAAAAGTACCACAATTTCTGTATCCATTCCTCCATTGAGGGATTTTTGAGTTGTTTCCAGATTCTGGCTATTATGAATAAAGCTGCTACAAACATGGTTGAGCAAATGTCCTTATTGTGTACTTGAGCATCTTTTGGATATATGCCTAGGAGTAGTATAGCTGGATCTTGAGGAAGCGCTATTCCTAGTTGTCTGAGAAAGCACCAGATTGATTCCTAAAGTGGCTGTACAAGTTTACATTCCCACCAGCAATGGAGGAGAGTTCCCTTTTCTCCACATCCTCTCCAGCATGTATTAGCACTTGAGTTTTTGATCTTAGCCATTCTGATGGATGTAAGGTGAAATCTCAGGGTCTTTTGGATTTGCATCTCCCTGATGACTAAGGACATTGAACATTTCATCAAGTGTTCTCTACCATTCCATATTCCTCTACTGAGAATTCTCTGTTTAGCTCTGTACCCCATTTTTTTAAATTGGATTGCTTGTTTTCTTGCTTTTTAACTTCTTTAGTTTTTTTTACATATTCTGGATATTAGCCCTCTGTCAGATAAAGGGTTGGTGAAGATCTTTTCCCAGTCCATAAGCTGTTGTTTTGTAATGACCAGAGTATCCTTTGCTTTACAGAAGCTTTTCAGACCAATAAATGAGGTCCCATTTATTGATTATTATTCTTAGAGCCTGTGTTGTTGGTGTTCTTTTCAGGAAGTTGTCTCCTGTGCCAATGAATTCAAGGGTCTTCCCCAATTTTTCTTCAAACCGATTTAATGTGTCTGGTTTTATGTTGAGGTCTTTGATCCACTTGGACTTTAGTTTTGTGCATGGTGATAAATATGGATCTATTTGCATTTTTTTACATGTAGACATTCAGTTAGACCAGCAACATCTGTTGAAGATGCTGTCTCTTTTCCATTGTATGGTTTTGGCTTCTTTGTCAAATTCAGGTATCCATAGGTGTGTGGGTTCCTTTCTGGGTCTTCTATTCAATTCCCGTTGATCCACCATTCTGTTTCTCTGTCAGTACCATGCAGTTTTTATTACTATTGCTCTGTAATACAGCTTGAGATCAGGGATGGAGATACCTTTAGATGATCTGTAGTTGTACAGGATCGTTTTGGCAATTCTGGGTTTTTTGTTTTTCCATATGAAGTTGAGAATTAATCAAGAGATGGAAGAAAAAATCTCAGGAGCTGAAGATACACTTGCGGAAATTGACACGTCTCTCAAAGAAAAAATAAAATCAGAAAAGTTCCAAACACAAAACATCCAAGAAATCAAGGACACCATGAAAAAACAAAACCTAAGAATAATAGGAGTAGAAGAAAAAGAAGACATCAGGTTCAAAGGTCCAGAAAATATTTTCAAGAAAATTATAGAAGAAAACTTTCCCAACTTAAAGAAGGAGATGGCCATAAACATACAAGAGGCCTACAGAACACCAAGTAGACTAGACCAGAAAAGAAATTCTTCACGTCACATCATAGTCAAAACACTGAACCTACAAAACAAAGAAAAAATTCTAAAAGCAGCAAGGGAAAAAGGCCAAGTAACATATGAAGGTAGACCTATCAGAATCACACCAGATTTCTCAACAGAAACTATGAAAGCCAGAAGGGCCTGAACAGAAATCATACAGTCCTTAAGGGACCACAGATTCCAACCCAGACTACTATACCCAGCAAAACTTTCAATCAACATAGACGGAGAATTCAAGATATTCCAAGACAAAACCAAATTTAAACAATATCTACATAGTAACCCAGCTCTACAGAAGTTACTAGAAGGGAAACTCCAAACCAAAGAAAACAACTACATCGAAGGAAACAGAGGAAATAGATAACTACACAACAAAAAAAACAAAAGAAGACAAGCAATGAAACTCAGTGACACCACCAACACCACATCTAAAGTAAGTAACAATTGTTGGTCACTAGTTTCTATCAACATCAACGGACTCAACTCCCCAATTAAAAGACACAGACTAACAGAATGGTTGTGGAAACAGGATCCATAATTCTGTTGCATACAAGAAACACACCTATGCAACAAAGATAAACACTACCTCAGAGTAAAGGGCTGGAAAAATGTCTTTCAAGCAAATGGTTCCAGAAAACAAGCGGGAGTAGCCATCCTAATATCTAATAAAATAGACTTTCAACCCAAGTTAATCAAAAAAGATAAGGACGGCCACTATATTCTCATCAAAGGAAAAATCCACCAAGAGGACATCACAATTTTGAATATCTATGCCCCAAATACAAGAGCACCTACATTCGTAAATGAAACAATATTAAAGCTTAAATCACACATTGATCCTAAAACCCTAATAGTGGGAGACTTCAACACTCCACTCTCACCAAGGGACAGATCAACTAGACAGAAAAAAAATAGGGAAATAAAAACACTTACAGAGACCCTAAATCAAATGGACCTAATAGACGTCTACAGATCTTTTCATCCAAACTCAAAAGAGTATACATTCTTTTCAGCACCGCATGGAACCTTCTCCAAAATAGACCATATAGTTGGTCATAAAGCAAGCCTCAACAGATACAAAAAGATTGAAATAATCCCTTGTAATCTATCTGACCACCATGGACTTAAGCTGGACCTCAACAACAACAGAAATAACAAAAGCCTACACGCACATGGAAACTGAACAACCTGTTACTCAACGACAGCTGGGTTAAGGAAGAAATAAAGAAAGAAATTAAAGACTTCCTAGAATTCAATGAAAATGAAGGCACAACATACCCAAATTTATGGGACACATTGAAAGCAGTGCTCAGGGGAAAGTTTATAGCACTAAGTGACTGGAAGAAGAAATTTGTAACACCACATACAAACAACTTAATGGCCCAACTGAAAACCCTAGAAAAAAAAAAGAAGCAGATACACCCAAGAGGAGCAGAAGGCTGGAAATAATCAAACTCAGGGCTGAAATCAATCAATTAGAAACAAATAAAACTATTCAAAGAATCAATGAAACAAAAAGCTGGTTCTTTGAGAAAATCAACAAGATAGACAAACCCTTAGCCAAATTAACTAAAAAGCAGAGAGAATATATCCAAATCAACAAAATGAGAGATGAAAAGGGTGACATAACTACAGACACAGAGGAAATTCAACAATCATTAGGTCATACTACAAAAGCCTATATGCCACAAAATTTGAAAATCTAAATGAAATGGACAATTTTCTTGATAGAATCCATCTTTCAACATTAAGTCAAGATCAGGTAGAAAGACTAAACAGCCCTATATCCCCCAAGGAAATTGAAGCAGTCATTCACAGTCTCCCCTCCAAAAAACCCTGGGCCAGATGGTTTCAGCGCGGAATTCTACCAGACCTTCAAAGAAGTGCTCACACCAATTCTCCTCAAAATAGAAATAGAAGGTACATTACCAAACTCATTCTATGAAGCAACAGTCACCCTGATACCTAAACCACACAAAGACCAAATAAAAAAAGAGAACTTCAGACCTATCTCTCTTATGAACATTGACACAAAAATACTCAATAAAATACTTGCAAACCGAATCCAAGAACACATCAAAGATAGCATCCACCACGACCAACTAGGCTTCATCCCAGGCATGCAAGGGTGGTTCAACATACGTAAATTCATCAATGTAATCCACCACATAAACAAACTGAAGGAGAAAAACTACATGATCCTCTCTTTAGATGCTGAGAAAGCATTTGACAAAGTCCAACACCCATTCATGTTTAAAGTCTTGGAGAGATCAGGAATACAAGGCACATATTTAAACATAGTAAAGGCACTATACAGCAAGCCTATAGCCAACATCAAACTCAATAGAGAGAAACTTAAATCAATCCCACTGAAATCAGGGACAAGACAAGGCTGCCCACTCTCTCCCTACCTCTTCAACATAGTACTTGAAATCCTAGCCAGAGCAATAAGACAACTAAAGGAGATCAAGGGGATACAAATTGGAAAGGAAGAGGTCAAAGTGTCACTATTCGCAGATGATATGATAGTATATATGAGCGACCCCAAAAATTCAACCAGAGAACTCCTTCAGCTGATAAATACCTTCAGCAAAGTGTCAGGATACAAAATCAACTCAAAAAAATCAGAAGCCCTCCTGTATACCAAAGACAAAAGGGCCGAGAAAGAAATTAGGGAAACAACACCCTTCACAATAGCCACTATTAACATAAAGTACCTTGGGGTGACACTAACCAAGCAAGTGAAAGACCTGTTTGAGAAAAACTTCAGATCTCTGAAGAAAGAAATTGAAGAAGATCTCAGAAGATGGAAAGATCTCCCGTGCTCATGGATTGGTAGGATTAACATTGTGAAAATGGCCATCCTGCCAAAAGCAATCTACAGA
>NW_026596091.1:19537070-19537758 GCF_907164565.1 Psammomys obesus | reverse complement strand
GTATATACTCACTTATATAGACCTATAAGATATGATAAACATAATGAAATCTATACACCTAAAAAAGATAATCAAGAGAGCGGACATGGGGTAAGATTATCAATCCTCGTTTTGAAAGACAGATGGGATGCGCATTGAACATTGACAGGAGTCTACTGAATGCATTTGAAAACCTCTAACTAGCAGTGTTTTCAAAGCAAAGACTCATGACCAAACCTTTGGCAGAGTACAGGGAATCATAAGAAAGAAGGGGAGTTAGTCTGACGAGGAAGGATAGGAGCTCCACAAGGACCAAATATATCTGGGCACAGGGTCTTTTCTGAGACTGACATGCAACCAAGGACCATGTATGAATGTAACCTAGAACCTCTGCTCAGATGTAGCCTGTGCTAGCTCAGTAACCAATTGGTTTCCCATAGTGAGGGGAACAAGGACTATTTCTAACAGGAACTCAATGACTGGCTCTTTGGCCTCCCCACCCCCCAAGGGAGGAGGAGTCCTGTTAGGCCACAGAGGAGAGCTTTGCAGCCAGTCCTGAAGATACCTGATGAAACAGGATCAGATGAATGGGGAGGAGGTCCCCCCTATCAGTGGACTTGGCAAGGGGCACGGTGGAGATGAGGGAGGAAGGGAGGGACTGTGAGGGAATGAGGGATCGGGACATGGCTGGGATACAGAGTTAATAAAA